>NC_045128.1:18329258-18505645 GCF_007655135.1 Punica granatum
AACCCAAATGAGCTTCTCCTACCAAACTCCACCGCCTCTAAAATTTCCCCACTGAGCCAGGCACGCCTACTCATGCCGCACCTGCAGTTCTACCGACGAACATTCCTCCTGAAAATGAACAAGAGAAAAGAATGAAGAGAATGGAGGAAACCATTCGAACCCTCCAAGCAGGCACTTCTCGTCCTGACTTCGGTGACAGTGACTTGGAATCTTTTCCGGGCATGTTGTTTGCCCCTAAGATCAAGATTCCAGATTTAAGAGGTACGATGGGACCAAAGACCCTCGGCATCATCTCCGTCACTATCATAGCAAAATGCTTTCGTATTGGGATTACGAGGATTTGTCATCCAGACTTTCCAAGACAGTCTTACGGATCGGCGCTAGATTGGTTTATGACCCTGAAAGCCGCGGACATCCCTACATGGACAGATCTTTCTCAGAAATTCCTCGACCAATACCGATTCTGTGCAGAGACACCTCCTACTCTTCTTGATCTTAGCATGCAGAGATGAAAGAAAGTCAAACTTTCGAAGCATACGCAACGGAATGGAGGGGAAAAGCGGCAAAGCACATACCTCCAATCACTGAGCGACAGCAAGTTCAACTGTTTCATTCTACGCTCAGAGGCGCATATTACTCACATCTCCTGGCTCATACTTCCTCTTTCTCAGACCTGATTGAGGCAGGAAAGAAGTTGGATATGGGTGTTAAGCTAGGAAGAATTGAAGATCCGGCAAGAAGAAAGACGGAGAGACACCGAAGAAACAAACTGCCGGAACATCCAGAAGAGGCAAAGACGCGACTATTGGCATCGTCAATTCTGGACATCAAGCTCCACAGCCAATGTCGGTGGACTACACCCTGCATTACCGACTTCTCAGGCATATGCGCATCCCGTGCAGTATGTGCAACCTCATCAAACGCCGCAAGCTTATTTCTCAACCCGCCCACTGTTATCCAGTCGCAACCTCCGCAACCGTACCCTCCTGTTCAAGTTCAACAAGCTAGACCCCCGGCTTCGAGACCTCCTCAGCCGGCTCAACGTGTTCCAGCTCCTAGAACTCAACAAGACAGTGCTGCTCAACCGCGTTCACGCAAGCAATACACCAATTTACCAGCTCCCCCCTCTCACATATTCAGACAGCTCTTGCAGGCGACAAGATCAAAAAACAGAAGCACCAGGTCCCCGTTTCGATCCGTCCATGCATAACCAGAATCTTCGCTGTGAATTTCATCAGGGTGCTCCTGGTCATACTCTGGATACTTGTTGGAGACTCCGGATAAAATCCAGGAGATGATTGATGCAAGACAAATCTCCTTTAATGAGGTGAAGCCGCCGAATGTCCGTGCAAATCCTCTTCCTGATCATGGATCAGGTTCAGGACCTTCTGTGAACATGATTAGCATTGCTGCTATTGAGGAGGAAGAAGACGCGCAAAAGGCCTCAACTCCATTTGCCATTAACTATGCTCCAGTAGAAGTCGCATTCGCTCCCGTCCCGTTCGTTATAGAAGTTCCTGCAAAGGAGCCTTATCACGATAGTCGAGTTCCCTGGACATATGAGAGCGAGGTTGCCAGTGCAGAACTGGAAATGAGCGCGATGGGAATCACGCGTTCAGGACGGGTTTATCAGGGTCCAGAGCCTGTTGACAAAGGAAAGGCTCCCGCTACTGAGTTCTCAACCGCTCCAAAAGCCGTGTCATTCTCTACAAAGAAGGTCACCGATCAAGAAGCCGAAGATTTCATGAAGGTGATCAAAGCAAGCGAATACAAAGTGGTCGAGCAAATGAGCAAGTCACCAGCTCATATATCGTTGCTCGCATTGCTTTTGAACTCCGAACCTCATCGGAACGCTTTGCTGAAAGTTCTCACTGCGGCACAAGTCCCGAAAGATACTGCACCGAATAGAATCGAGGAGACGGTGAACTCTATTTCTCGAATCAGATTTCCTTTTCGGAAGACGAAATTCCCACGGAAGGACAAGGACACTTGCGGGCATTGCACATAGTTTGCAAGTGCAACAACCACGTCGTTGGTCGAGTCATGATCGACAACGGCTCTGCTCTTAACGTTTGCCCCGTCTCCACGTTGAAACAGATGAACGTGGACATGAGTCGCATTCGTGCAAGCAAGACCACCGTTCGAGCCTTTGACGGCTCTAAGAGAGTGGTGAACGGCGAAATTGATCTCCTAATTGATGTGGGTCCTTGCTCATTCTCTATTACCTTCCAGATCCTGGAAATACCCAATGCTTTAGTCTCCTACTCGGAAGGCCATGGATTCACGCCGCCGGCGCCGTTCCTTCATCATTGCACCAGAAGTTGAAATTCTTTGCCGAAGGCAAACTCATCACTGTCAACGGCGAGGAAGATTATGCAGTCTATAAGGAAACGGCCATCCCTTATATCAGCATTGGAGAAGATCAGAATCTCCCCTTCCATTCTTTCGGCATGATCTCCGTAATTCGAGACTATGGAGAGGTCAGTCCATCACGAACTGATCGCATGATTGGAAAGGTTCTCTTGAAGAACAATTATGTCCCTGGAACTGGACTCGGGGCACGTGCACAGGGAATCCTTCGACCGATTGAAATGGAGGAATACCGCAATAGGAGGGGGCTCGGCTTTCGCCCCACCTGCCATGAGATCATGCAAGCTCGTCGTGGAAAACATCTACACCGCCTTGCTGCATATTACGGGAAGCTCTGTAGGGGCATTCCGGTTCCACCGCTCTCACAGTTTTTTGCAGCACCACCGCAAATCATGGAAGGCACCTCCGAGAACCTGATCACTGAAACAGATGAATTCTCTTCGGATGCAGTTGAAGCGTTTTTGGCTTTGCCAGCCATATATGCCGTCACTGAGGAGACATCTTCTAAGGTTCATATCCGCCCTGTACGGGAGGATGAGGAGCTTACCAACTGGACTTCAATTCCGTTCTACTCAGCCATAGTTGCCGATGTGTAAGACGGTCTTTATACATAATGCTACCTACATGTCGGCAACGCCATAAGCCACATGACAGAAGAGGGGTTTTTGTTATGGCTTGTTAATAGAATCCCTGCATGCTTTTTGATTTCCTGTGCCTAAATTCTCTCTCTTGCACTCATTCTAACACCTTTAATTTCTAAAACAATTCACTTTATGTCCAGGCTCCAATCGAATCCAAATCACGGATATAACGATTCGGATTCACTCGAAACACATCTCGGAAAGTCCCTACCCATATACTTCGGGAAGGACTTGACGAGGACGGTCACGTGCCCGAGATAGAGAGAGTTGCCATCGTCTCGAAAACCACCAACTCACTTCCATCGAGCCAACCGAAGACATCAACATAGGCAATGCAGAAGAACCACGCACCCTTAGAATCGGAACAGGACTCGACCCTGCAGAGAGAGCTCGAATGATCGACTTCTTGACGAGAGTATCAGGAGGTCTTTGCATGGTCCTACGCCGATATGCCAGGCCTAGACCCCTCAATCGTAAAGCATTCCTTCCACTCGATACTGAAAGATTCCACCCAAGCGCCAACACTTGTGACGTCAACGAGCTGACCTTCTCTTACGCATTAAGAAGAAGTCATCAAGCAGGTAGACGCGGATTCTTGAGGGATGCAATTACTCTGAATGGGTAGCGAACATTGTTCCAGTGGAGAAGAAGAATGGGAAAGTCAGAGTCTGCATCGACTACCGAGATCTCAATAGGGCTAGCCAAAGGATAATTTTCCGCTGCCTCACATCGATTGTTGGTGGACAATACAGCGCGCCAACAACAACTCCTTCATGGACTGTTTCTCTGGATACAATCAGATTCAGATGGCCGAAGAAGACAAAGTCAAGACCACATTCATCACGATGTGGGGTACATTTTGCTACAAGATCATGCCTTTCGGTCTCAAAAATGCCGGGGCAACCTATCAACGGGCAATGGTCACTCTTTTTCATGACATGATGCATAAAGAGATCGAGGTCTATGTCGACGACATGATCGCGAAGTCCAAAGAAGAGAAAGATCATTGGTTAACCTCAACGATTGTTCAACCGCCTAAAGGAATATAAACTCCGACTTAACCCAGCGAAATGCACATTTGGCGTCAAGTCAGGGAAATTGTTAGGGTTTATAGTTAGTGAGGAGGGCATCAAGGTCGACACCTGACAAAGTTTAAAGCGATCATGAAATTGCCCCCTCCCTCGCAGTGCGCGAAGTGAGGAGCTTCTTAGGACGGCTGAATTATATCGTGCGTTTCATTGCGAACTTGACAGACAAGTGCCAACCACTCTTCCGTCTGCTTCGCAAAAATGCAGCGGTCGAATGGGATGATGAGTGTCAGAAAGCTTTTGATACCATCAAGGCATATCTAATTCAGCCGCCAGTGTTGGTTCCACCTTCACACGGATCGTCCTCTCATTTTGTACTTGACGGTGCGCCGACAATCCATCGGATGCATGTTGGGCAAAAGGACGAATCCTCTCACGCTGAGCGAGCAGCAATTTATTATTTAGCAAAAAGTTCACTAAAGGGGAGTCCAATTACCCGGAAATAGAGAAAATGTGTTGCGCACTGTGGGGTCATGCAAAGGCTCCGGCAATACACTACCATACTGTTCGCCTGCTGTCGAAGACAGATCCTTTGAAATATCTACTTAGCACTCCGTCCTCCATGAGGAATATAGCAAAATGGCGTTGCCAACTGACGGAGTACGACATCGAATATGTGTCGCGCACATCAGTCAAGGGCTAAGCGATAGCAGATCATCTAGCAGAGTTCCCGATTGTCGATGACACACCGATCGACTCTGACTTTCCAGACGAAAGAATCCTCCAAATGAGTGGTGAGGAGGAAATTACCAGATGGAAGATGTACTTCGATGGTGCAGTCAATTCCACCGGGTCAGGTATTGGCGCAGTAATGATATCCCCGGAAGGGCGTCATTTCCCTGTTGCAGCGAAGATTGATTTCCCCTGCACCAACAACATAGCCGAATATGAGGCATGTATCCTCGGCTTGCAGGCGGCAATCGACCTCAAAGTCAAGGAGCTTGAAGTGTTTGGAGATTCCATGCTCACAATCTTTCAGACACTCAAACAGTGGAAGACGAAAGATCCGAAACTGGTGCCATATCATGAGTACCTGGAAGACTTGACAGAGAATTCAAGGACATTTCTTTACATACACACCGCGCATGAAGAACCAGTTCGCCGATGCACTCGCAACGCTCGCTTCCATGGTTAGCATCACAAAAGAGAATCTCATCGAGCCCCTCGAGTTTGAGATTGCTCAGGGTCCTGCCCATTGCGATGTAATCGACTCTGTCAACGACAAACCGTGGTATGCAGACATTAAACACTTGCTACAAACGGGTCTCAATTCCCAGCATTCACCGATCGACATGACCGGAGGACTCTTCGGCGCATTGCAGCAAATTTCTTCCTAAGTGGTGAAACCCTTTATCGCCGTTCATTCGATGCCACACTGCTTTGGTGTGTTGATGAGAATGAGGCACAACGCCTCATGGAAGAAGTGCATGAGGGAAATTGCGGACCTCACATGAACGGGCTCATGCTAGCAAAGAAGCTCATGCGACTTGGGTATTTCTGGTCCACCATGGAGACTGACTGCGTCAAACATGTCAGGCATTGTCACTTGTGTCAAGTCTATGCCAATCAGATCAGAGCACCACCCAACGAGTTGCATCCAATGGCTGCTCCGTGGCCCTTTTCAATGTGGGGCACGGACGTGATTGGTCCTATTAACCCCAAAGCATCCAATGGGCACTTGTACATACTGGTAGCTATCGATTACTTCACCAAATGGATCGAAGCTATCACCCTGGCATCGGTCACTGCAAAAACTGTGGCACGCTTCATCAAACGCGACATTATCGCGCGTTACGGAGTCCCTGCGACACTTGTCACAGACAACGCCAAGAATTTGAATAATAAGCTCATTGACGAGCTCTGTGCACAGTTCAAGATCCTACACCGCAACTCCTCTCCGTATCGTCCACAAATGAACGGCGCGGTAGAGGCAGCAAACAAGAACATAAAGAAAATCATTGAAAAGATGACAGTGAATTACAGAGACTGGCACGAGATGCTCCCGTTCGCACTCTTGGCGTATCGGACTTCTATCTGCTCGTCCACTGGATCAACCCCCTATTCTTTGGGTCTACGGCATGGAAGCAGTTCTTCCAATCGAAGTAGAGATTCCCTCTATGAGGTCCTCGCCGAGTCCAAGCTCAAGGAAGCAGAATGGGCGAAGCAACGCTACGAACAGCTCAATCTCATTGATGAGAGGCGGCTAACAGCACTTTGCCACGGTCAGTGCTATTAGCAAAGAATGGCCCGAGCTTTTAATAAGAAAGTTCGTCCCCGCGAGTTCAGCCCCGGCGACCTCGTCCTGCGGAAAGTTTTGCATATCGCCCCCGATTCCAGGGGCAAGTTTGCTTACAAATACGACGGTCCCTTCATCGTTAAAGAAGTCTTTGAAGGGGGGGGGGGCAATCATTCTCAATGATATGGACGGGAACGAGAACGCTCTTCCGGTCAACGCTGATACACTTAAGAAATACTATCCGTGATGGTGTTTCTCTCATTCCACTGTGGACGTTTTTCTCAGATGCATATTACATTTTTATCTTTCTTCGCATGTACAATTTCCCAGCACTTTCATTTCTGCTTATTAATACCCTCCCCGCTTCGGCTCTTTCCCTTTCTCTGAACTTGTCCTGAGAGAAAAATAATAAATCTCCCGCTAGGTTGAAAACCTCTTTGAGGCGGCCTGGGCAAAAATTAGGGAATGAGGGGCACGGTTTAAAATCCCGCCAAAGGGGGGTCGTGGCAAAAGGAGAGTACAAAGCGAAATCCTCGCTAGAGTGAAAACCCGAAAGGGTGCCCTAGGCAAAAGTTAGAGGAACCGAGAGGTATGACCAGATCCAAGTGGGACGGTCATAGCAAAAGGTGAGCTCTAAATGAGAGGAGAGTCTAAAAGAATACCCCGCTAGGTCGTCACGCGTCTTGCGACCTAGGCAAAAGTTAGGGGCCTTCGGCAGCTCGACTATGAAATGACAGCTACACTCAGTGTGAAGCGACAACAAGTAGCAGTTTGGCAGTCTCCGATGCAAGCAAACTCTCTTTGACTCTCACAGCGCAAGATAAGTTTCGACATGCACTCGAATCGTCGTATCCTTGACTTGGAGGATCCCAAAATCCCTCCGCTTACCTTAATGCAAATTATACGGGTCATGCCCGTTCTGTAAACATAAGCCTTTTTTGTCGAGTCACAATTTAGCGGGAGACGACCACCCCTTTAAATGGTCATCATGTTCAAATCCCCAAAGCATTATTATTCAGACTTCTTTACACATCTTCATTATGGCTATAGAGTAAGATTGACAACCACTATTAGCCCTTTTGATTCTAGATGCAGGAAGCAGGATGTGAACCCCGAAAAGAGTTTCTCTTTGACGAATGCATGTCTGCCTTATGCCAAAAACTACAGTCTAAATCCGAAGAGAAACCTTCAGGATAGCACTCCAGGCATTCAGTGACATCCAAATCAGTTGGCAAGCAATGAAACGTCCTACCACAGCATCGATTGCGACATGGACGAACTAAGCAATGGAAGAAACACAATGATTCCTTCCACACCTCACACTACTCCTCAGCGTTTGCATTTACTTCGCGCACATTTATTTCTGCAATGCACTTTCATTTGGCGTGCACCTTCTCAGGATCGCAGTGCGCCTTTATTTCTGCAATGCACTTTCATTTGGCGTGCACCTTCTTAGGATCGCAGTGCGCCTTTATTTCCGCAATGCACTTTAATTGGCGTGCACCTTCTCAGGATCGCAGTGCACATTGCAAACCCGCCGAGCAAGCGCTCGTGCACCTCGCAAGTCCACCGGGTAGGCGCCTTTGAACCATGCAGTTCATTCGGTACGCGCCCCGTGCATATTGCAAACCCGCCGAGCAAGCGCTCGTGCATCTCGCAAGTCCACCGGGTAGGCGCCTTTGAACCATGCAGTTCATTCGGTACGCGCCCCGTGCATATTGCAAAACCCGCCGAGCAAGCGCTCGTGCATCTCGCAAGTCCACCGGGTAGGCGCCTTTGAACCATGCAGTTCATTCGGTATGCGCCCCGTGCATATTGCAAACCCTTCGGGTCAATCCCGACTTTACTTTTTGCACTGGGGTCAGTCCCCGTCGGGTCAATCCCGACTTTAATTGCCTATCTCAGCTTTGTTCCGAACTCTACATGTCTATTGTGCGCATCTCACTATACTTCCTTTTTATTAGGTACAACATCCCACATATCCCAAGTAAGAAGGAGAGGGCCATATAGGAAATTCCGCCTTGATCATCGCTATCAAACTGGGGTGCTTTTGAAATCTTTGATTGCATCCTCTACTCTAGCAAGCAGTCAAAGAGGGGCAAGCTGTCAGCACCCCATTTTGGCTCACCATTCCAAACAACGATATTAGCAATGATCCAAGCCATGACTTGAGCAGAATACAGAAAACGGCTCGGCAGAGCAAGCAAAATTGAGCAAATGACCCATGGAGATGACAGAAGGATCCCGAGGTCACCAAACGGCAACAGAGCGACCAGAGAGTTCAACAATGTCCAAAACCGGCATTTTCATTATATCACACGGACGGTACTATTTTTCGATAGTTCGCTCGGTCGTCGGAAGATAGTAAATATTGGACTCCAAAAATCCACATCAGTGCCAAAAAGATGGAAAATGTCTTCAAAGGCATTTTGCAAATCATCTGCTCTATACAGAACAATTTTCTGTATACTGACAACTTTTCAGTGGAAGTCCAAAAATGCCAGTTTCCTGGAGAAAAGTTAATGCCAAATATCAGACGCGGCCATGCCCCATCAGCACACAGAGCATGAATAATGCTTCAGATTGTCCCTTGGAAGTCACACAGACACTTCAAATGACTTCTGAACGGTAAAACAAGCATACCCCTCTTCAGAAGAGCATAGTCGAAGAATGGTCTGATGGAATTACGGCAAACGAAGTTCATACCGCATTGCCCGGAAAACTCTAGCAGACATTCACAATTGGGCAAAACAGACAGCAAAACCCCTTTCAGTTTCCCGAGTAACCTCCAAGGAGCGGAAATGACCATTTTTAGTGGAAATCCATATCCGGAGGTCCTCTTTGGGGAAACTTGATGCCGAATGCTTACGTTACACAATGCCAGCTTTCTCAAGGCTCAATGTGGAATCGTCGGAATAAATCACACAACTCATCTAGACCTCCCGAACAGTGCTTTAGAGGTCTCAGATACACTCTTCAAGTCCTTGGAGGTCTGACCTTGACAAACAGAGATTACAGTAATCTCCGGAGTGCCCAAGCAACTCAGAAGTCATCCTGAGAAATCCAGTTTCGGCCTCCTAGGACGTCTCCGGCCCCACGTTAGCATTATCGGCTTAAGGGATGATTGTTCACGTTGTCTGACAACTTATGTCAAAATGACCAACGTGAGATGCAGATACGAGATATGCTGTCAGAAGCGGACAACTTCGCCCTGGTTGCTTGCAATGAGCAAAATCGGCTTCCGAGCCTCACACACATCCGGGACATTTCTCAATGAAAAATGTCAATCTCGGGCTCATTAACTCCGTTTTCACGCGTATATCGACAATTCAACGTTCAATTCGAACCACGAACCTCGAATACGCAACCAATTGAGACCCGAGTCTTTTCCCGGCTTCACCTCACGAGCCGTGGGACCCACGGGCTGCCCAAGGGCAACCGCCCTTTGCCCCAAAACTTTCGGCCTTTCCCTCTTCCTCTCTTGCCCTCACCTAGCCCAAAATATCTTTGGTCTTTCTAGTCAACACTCAAGCCATTAACTCCACCTCCATTAATGCTTCTTGGCTCTTCCTCATCAAGATACATGGAGGACATTCATCCTCATCTCCATTAGGGCAACCGACTTTTGCTAATGAGGCCCTTAATGGTGCTTTGTTTTGCTTAATTGCTCATTAGCTTCACATATATATTGCATACTTGTCATTAAGCTAATGATTCATGGCGCACACATGATCTTGCTAGTTTCTCCCTCTAGAAAATGCTCTCAACTTCTTAGGAACCAGCAGCAAGCAAATCACTTCATGAAAACCGAAAACCAAGCCAAAAATCCTTAGAGTTTAGGTCGGGATCCATAGCGGACACTATTCCGACTTATATCCAAAATTCCTCAAACTTCATGGACGACATGTTTCGGACCCAGGGATTCCATTTCTGAACCCAGTTTTTTAGTTTGAAGTCGTTTGCTCATCGTTTTGGGTCGTTTTAGTCATTTCGGGTGTACTTGGAGCTCTCGGGTGAACAGTGACGCATCACCAGCGTCACCAGCCCCGGTCACCGAGCACCCCAGCGCCCGTCATCGAGCACGCCCGTGCCAGTCACCAGCGCCTGTCACCAGCGCCACCAGCGCCCGTCACCAGCGTCACCAGCGTTCGTCATCCAACACGCTTGTGCCTGTCACCGTGCCCGACACCAGCGCCCGTCACCAGCGCCACCCGCGCTCGTCACCGAGCACGCCCGTGCCTGTCACCGTGCCCGACGCCCGTGCCCGTCACCAGCGCCACCAGCGCCCGTCACCAGCGTCACCAGCGCTCGTCATCCAGCACGCTCGTGCCTGTAACCGTGCCCAACACCAGCGCCCGTCACCAGCGCCACCTGCACTCGTCACCGAGCACGCCCGTGCCTGTCACCGTGCCCGATGCCAGCGCCCGTCACCAGCGCCCGTCACCAGCGCCACTCGCGCCCGTCACCGAGCACACCCGTGCCCAGCGCCACCAGCGCCCGTCATCCAGCACACCCGTGCCCAGCGCCACCAGCGCCCTTCATGCAGCACACCCGTGCCCGTCACCCGACGCCCGCGCCTGTCACCAGCCCCACCCGTGCCCGTCACCAGCGCCACCAGCGCCCGTCACCAGCGCCACTCGCGCTCGTCATCGAGCACGCCCGTGCCTGTCACCGTGCCCGACGCCCGCGCCTGTCACCAGCGACACCAGCGCCGCCCGCGCCTGTCACCAATGACACCAGCGCCCATCACCAGCGCCCCCCGCGCCCGTCACCGAGCACACCTGTGCCCAGCGCCACCAGCGCCCGTCATCCAGCACACCCGTGCCCGTCACCCAATACGCCCTTGCCCGTCACCAGCGCCACCAGTACTCGTCGTGCCTGTCACCGTGCCCGACACCCGTGCCCGTCACCGACGCTCGTCATCGTGCTCGACGCCCGTCACCGTGCTGGGCCGTACCCGTGCGCGTCCACCCTTGCACCCGAATACTCTTTCAAGGGTTCCACCGAGTCACCCGACTCTCAAACACTTCCCCGACTCTTTCCTCGTATCCCGAGGCTAGGTAAAACATTCTCGACTTAGAGGAGTTAGGGCTTTTCATATTTTTGCATGGCTATGGAGTATTATGGTGTTTCATTCATGTTTCACTTGCAAGATTCAATTTTCATGCAATTTTACGTTATATTATGCATGTGCACTATCTTATGACTTGCTAGCATGTCGGAAAAGGGCTTGGATCGTCGTAAAGAAGACTATCCCTACCCGACTATGGCAAACTAACTCTCGGCCAAGTCTCTAAATGAGAGGGTTGAGATTTAAATTGCCCTTTCCGGGTTAAGATCGGTCTCCTTAGCCGATCCAAGTTAGTTTCTGAGCTTGTTTTATCGTTATTGCACGCATGAAGCCGGTGTTATTTTATCCTTTCCTTTACTAACACGTTTGTGAATGTTTGTATGTTTAAATGAGCTAAACAAGTCGTGATAACACCGGCTCTTTGTTAAAAAGGAGTGTTATTTATCACGGTTGATGTTTGAGCATGCGAAAAACAATTAAACCACGACTAGGAAATCATTTACGACTCGGATAGAGCCATGAGAACCTTCGGCCACCTTTCATGAGATGAAGCCGAGGGCTTCGCGTCGACGAGTCGTCAAATGACGTTGGTGCCCTTTTCAAACTTATCAATTTCAAAACCCGAAACGCGCGGTCCGAGGTAGCATGGACGACTGAAAAGGCCTTCTGTGTCTCAACTTGAGTTTTTACCTGATTCTAGGTAGCTCAGGTCAGGATACAGAAGATCTTTCTAGATCACTTCCGGGCAGATCGACCGGTTCTTTGGCTTTTCGGGGTTCTTGCACAACCCTGGACGATCCAGGGATTTGGTTGACACCGACTATAGGCCGAGGTGGCCCGCACTGCGATATTTCCCCTTTTCTGAAAACAATTTTCAAATAAAGGGTAAAATCATCTTTTCACAATTCAGCGACACCCTTAGGGTTAGCATGACAGAAACACTGCAGTACGGGATAAGAATGGGCTACCTGTTCAGGTGCAGGTTCATCTGCATAGCCTTTTCTTATCTAACTGATGAGTTTCTGTCATCCTAACATAGACTCGGGTAACTAGAACGGTTATCTCTGTCAGAAAACATGCTAAATGCGGATTAACCTTTCACTCGACCTAACCAAACACTAGATAATGGTTAGGAGGAATTCTAGATTCCAAATCTAGAGTCAAAACACGAGTTTGGTTAATTCAGTGGTAATTCAGTGTCACAATACAGAACAACTGTAAAAGCAATCCACACACCCGAAATTTGACTCTTTTTGCCAAGTTCTCAAAACAAAGCCGAATGCTAAAACGTTGGCACATGTTTGATTGTTTAGCATATGGCATTTGCTTGCAAAAACACCCCTGGGTTAATAATCTGTTAATTCACGTAAACACGACAAGAACAAACACTTTGTCTGTTATTAACATGTTGCGTGTTATCTTTCCGCGCCTGTTTGCCATGCGGGTCGAGCCTGATCCCTAGGCCGAATAATATTAGGGTTCAACACCCTAATCAACACTTACAGGGTCCAACGCCCTATTCAGTGAGAACGTCCATTGAATTTCAGTTCTTCAGTCTTTTCCCTAAACTCACTGTGAGTTAGAGTGGAATAATAACCGAACGCGAAACGACTGGAATTCGACCCTTTTGTAATTTGTATTTATTGTTTTCGAGAGCATTGTAAGGATTTTATTTTGTACATTTATTCTGTAAGAATTCCTGTCGGTAAGCGAACGGTCCGAGAGTCGAATTAATCGAATCGGTCTAATGCTTGCCCAGATACAAGTAAATCCAAGAACTCGCGGTTTTGGTTCACGCAGGGATTCAACCTCCATGGTTCGATGAACTGTAACACAAGATTGTGAACCAACTCCCCGACATACGGGTTTACTTCTCTTTCGGCTTCTCAACAGACATCGTTTGGTTCATCGAATCTCCGGTGTCAAAACGTGCGAGCCGAGTGTAGCTTAATTCACGCGGTAAATCATAAAATATGCAAGCCTAACAAACCAGAGTACCGAAAGGGCGTGCGGGATGTAGGCCCGCACGTAACATGAACCCCCGAACACGGATTTTCCGGTTCCGCACAGATCAATGCCTTAACGACAAACTAGGTGTTCCATACCCCTAGACCCGGGTAACTTATCCGCCCTCGACCTTCGGGTTGTAAAATGATAAGTGGCGACTCCTTCTCTCACGCGTGTCCGACGCGCGTCCCCACGGGAAGGTGGACACCCACCAAGCCGCACGATCCAAAAGCGCGCAATGCGGGCCCCGACGAGAGTCCACATTCGGGTCCGTACAGAAGACAAAGGACGCAAAGCTAGTGCCATATCACGAGTACCTCGAGAAGTTAACCGAGAATTTCGAGGACATCTCGTTCACCTATACCCGCGCATGACAAATCAATTCGCGGACGCGCTCGCAACGCTCCCCTCCATGGTAAGCATCACGAAGGAAAACCTTATCGAACCCCTCGAGATTGAGATAGCCGAAGGACCGGCACACTGCAACTCAATTGAGGCATCCGAGGCAAAGCCGTGGTACGAAGACATCAAGAACCTTCTACGAACTGGCCAATACCCCCCATTCGCCGACCGCCGCAATCAGAAGACTCTCAGGCGCCTCGCGATACAATACTTTTTGAGCGGCGAGATACTCTACCGCCGCTCCTTCGACTCCACACTCCTCCAGTGCATCGATGAACACGAGTCGCGACATCTCATGGAGGAAGTGCACGGGGGAAACTGTGGACCCCATATGAACGGTCTCATGCTCGCTAAGAAGATCATGCGCCTGGGCTATTATTGGTCCACCATGGAGACTGATTGTGTGAAGCATGTCAGGCATTGTCACCGATGTCAGGTTTACACCGATCAGATCAAAGCGTCGCCCAACGAATTGCGCCCCATGACGGCACCATGGCCTTTTTCAATGTGGGGGATGGATGTGATTGGCCCGATCAACCCCAAAGCGTCTAACGGACATATGTTCATTTTGGTGGCGATCGACTACTTCACCAAGTGGATCGAAGCCGTCACTCTTGCGTCAGTCACCGCGAAAGCCGTGGCCCGTTTTCTCAGACGTGACGTCATTGCCCGGTACGGGGTCCCTGCGACAATCATCACAGACAACGCCAAGAACCTGAATAACAAGGTCATCGACGAGCTCTGTGCACAATTCAAGATCCGACATCGCAACTCCACCCCGTACCGTCCCCAAATGAACGGTGCGGTGGAAGCGGCGAATAAGAACATCGAAAAGATCATCGAAAAAATGACGGTGAACTACAAGGATTGGCATGAGATGCTCCCCTATGCACTCTTGGCGTACCGTACATCCATACGGACCTCGACCGGGGCAACCCCGTACTCACTAGTCTACAGCATGGAGGTCGTCCTCCCAATCGAAGTAGAGATCCCTTCCATGAGGATTCTTGCCGAGACCGAACTTGAAGAAGCAGAATGGGCGAAGCAGCGGTACGAACAGTTGAATTTCATTGACAAGAAGAGGTTGAAAGCACTATGTCACGGACAGTGCTATCAACAAAGAATGGCTCGAGCCTTCAACGCAAGAGTCCGTCATCGCGATTTCAACCTCGGCGACCTCGTTTTGAGGAAAGTCCTTCACGTCACACCGGACTCCCGAGGGAAATTCTCATACAATTACGACGGCCCCTTCGTCGTCAAAGAGGTTTTCTTCGGAGGAGCGATCGTCTTGAGCGACATGGACGGCACTGAAAATGCCCTTCTTGTCAACGCCGACGCCATTAAGAAGTATTATCCATGAGCACTTGTATATTCTCTATTCTCCGGGCTCCGTGCCCCCCTCATTATAAGACATTTACGCTTCCACGGACGAGTTTCAATTCCCACAATCTATCCAACACTAAGCCTTCTTGAGAGAAAAAAAAAAATTTTTCCCACTAGGTCGAAAACCTCTTTGAGGCGGCCTAGGCAAAAGCTAGGGAACGAGTGGCGCGACTTAAAATCCCGCAAAGGGGGGTCGCGGCAAAAGGAGAGCACGAATCATTTCCTCGCTAGGTCGAAAACCTCTTTGAGGCGGCCTAGGCAAAAGTTAGAGGACCCGAGGGGTACGATCCCAACCAAACATGGAGAATCGTAGCAAAACGTGAGCATTCATGTGAGAGAAATTAAATAAAATACCCCGCTAGGCCGTCACGCATCCCGCGGCCTAGGCAAAAGTTAGGGGACAATGTCGGCTCGACCACGAAAGAAAAGCGACACTTTCCTTGTGAAGCTACACCGAGTAGTGGTTCGGCATCCCTGACGCAAGCAAACTCTCTTCGACTCTCCAGGCTCGAGGCCCGCTTCGAAGTGAGGGATCGAATCAACGTATCCTTGACTTGGAGGATTCTATAAGATCCCTCCTGTTACCTTTATGCACATATTCAACGGGTTACCCGCTTCAGAAAAGCCATTCTCCGACAGGGACACGACCACCCTGCAAATGGCCACCGATGTCGAATCCCCGACACATCTTTACATAGATTCCTCTTACGTATACCTGTCTCGCCGATTAAGTGCAACTGACACCCTTGGTAAGCTCCCCTTTCTCCGTGCACAGGTGCAATTAGGAATCCCTAGGGGCATCTCCTTCTTGACGAACACACGATTGACTAGCACGACGGATCGCGTCTTCGAACCGAACGGAAGACCTCATAGAGAATCCTCTGGGCTCTAGCTCGAGGGAGCGACAAATGACAAGCTCGACTCGGGGCGAGACAATTTGCCTCTGCCAACACCTCCGGCACACCAGCTAACGCGGATCCCCGCCTCTGTTCCCCCTTTGCACATCGTCTCCTTTACTGCTTTCCACGGGCTTCGGCCTAGTAATTTTACTGCTTTCCACGGGGTTCGGCCTAGTAACTTTACTGCTTTCCACGGGCTTCGACCTAGTAATTTTATTGCTTTCCGGACTTCGCGTCCACGGACTTCGCGTCCACTTTACTGCTTTCCACGGGCTTCGGCCTAGTAATTTTATCGCTTTCCGGACTTCGCGTCCACTTTACCGCTTTCCACGGACTTCGGCCTAGTAACTTTACTGCTTTCCACGGGTTTCGGCCTAGTAACTTTACTGCTTTCCACAGGCTTCGGCCTAGTAATTTTATCGCTTTCCAGACTTCGCGTCCACGGACTTCGCGTCCACTTTACCGCTTTCCACGGGTTTCGGCCTAGTAACTTTACTGCTTTCCACGGGTTTCGGCCTAGTAATTTTTTTGCTTTCCGGACTTCGCGTCCACTTTACTGCTTTCCACAGGTTTCGGCCTAGTAATTTTATTGCTTTCCGGACTTCGCGTCCACGGGCTTCGCGTCCACTTTACCGCTTTCCACGGGCTTCGGCCTAGTAACTTTACTGCTTTCCACAGGATTCGGCCTAGTAACTTTACTGCTTTCCACGGGCTTCGGCCTAGTAATTTTATTGCTTTCCGAACTTCGCGTCCACTTTACTGCTTTTCACGGGCTTCAGCCTAGTAATTTTATTGCTTTTCGGACTTCGCGTCCACTCTACCGCTTTCCACGGTCTTCGGCCTAGTAACTTTACTGCTTTCCACGGGCTTCGGCCTAGTAATTTTATTACTTTCCGGACTTCGCGTCCACTCTACCGCTTTCCACGGGCTTCGGCCTAGTAACTTTACTGCTTTCCACGGGCTTCGGCCTAGTAATTTTATTGCTTTCCGGACTTCGCGTCCACTTTACCGCTTTCCACGGGCTTCAGCCTAGTAATTTTACTACTTTGCACAGGCCTCGGCCCTGCACATGCTGTCGTGCGGGGTTAGACCCCTCATCTACATTTCATAATGTTCGCTCCCTAATCAGGTGGTTACCCTACGACAGGTTCGGGCGCCTTTGCACATCCTCCCTAAATATCCAACACGAGGGAGCAAGCTATCACAGGGAGCGACGGCAGAAGCGGTCGCCGGGACCAAAATGGGTGCCTCTCATGATCTTTGGCTACATCCTCTAACCGAGCATGTAACCTGTACGCACCTAAATTTAATCTCGTCGGGGCACTCATGCACGCGCCTAAGCAAACGCGGCTTGGGTGTGTCCACCTTCCCGGGGATGCGCGACGGATGCACGTGAGAAGGAGTCGCCTCTTGCCATTTTACGACCCGAAGGTCGAGGGCCGACAAGTTACCCGGGTCTAGGGGTACGGGGTACACCTAAATGCTAAGGCAATGGTCATACGGAACCGAAAATTTTGAATTCGGGGGTTCTATTACTTGCGGGCCTATATCCCGCACGCCCTTTCGGTACTCTGGCTTGCTAGGCTTGCCGTTTTGTTTATTTACCGCGTGATTTAGAGTCGCACTTGACTCGCCCGTTTTGACACCGTAAAATCGATGAATAGATTGAGTTGGGCCGAGAATCCGAAGGATGAGTAGGCTTGAGAGTCAAGGAATTGGTTCGCTATCTTAGCGTTACAGTTCTTCGGACCGTGATGGTCGATTCCCTGCGCGAACCGAGACCATGATTATTCGAACTTACTCGTCCCTTGGTGACGATAGACCGACTTAACCGACTCGACACTCGGACCTCTTGCTCACCGATCGAGATCCTTACAAGTATGTGAATAAATATACAAATAAGATCCTCACAATGTACACTCGAATAATTACAGAATACAACTGAATGAAATAAATGGATCCCGATCGGTTTGCATTGGGCCAATATTCCGCTCCGGCTCACCGTATGTTTCAAATAACCGATAAACAAATTAAGGCAACGCGGGCTCAAGGAGCCGAGGGTCGGGTCCGATTGAACCAATGGTTTGCAGGAGAATCGATTAGTTCCCACTGTAACCGTTGGACCGATCGAGCTCCCGGGTGATATCTAAACACGTTTCACACATCCAATCCAAATTGCCTTCCACATAGGCCGTATTTGGAGTGTGCTGGTGACTCGAGGCTAGATCCCATTCCGCACTCGGGTTGCACGCGCTCGGTGAGTTAAGAGGCGTTGGACCTCGTGTTCGGTGATTTGGGGCGTTGGACCCCGTGCAACACGTAACCTATGGGTTCGGGCCCGAACGGCAATAAATCATCATAGGCAAGGATAAAACGGAAGAAAACCGATAAAACTGACGTGATACAGACAATAACTGACAACTATCAGTGAATACAGACAAGTTGTGTATTAGGCCAAATGTACGTGATTTAATCAGTTATTAACCGGGGTTAATTAGCAAACAATGTATCTAACCTAGGCGAACATAGATGGTAGATTAGAATAGGGTTCTAAGCCAATTACATGTGTGTGTTTGTTTTATGACTTTATTCAGTTAAGTGTCACTGCAGCTTCACCGAATTAACCAAACTCGTGTCTTGACTCTAGATTGGAATCTATCATTCCGCCTATCCATTATCTAGTGTTTGATTAGGTCAGACGTATGATTAGTCCGGTTCTTTGTGTTTTGTAACTGGAATGACATGCTCCCCACCGAATCTACGATAGGAAGATAGAAACACCGAAAATGGACGGGTAGCCCTTGTCAGCACCCCATTTTGGCCCACCGGCTCCCCATGCGAGGATCCCCAACCGAGGCCCGGGGCACTATTCATCACCCGGCAATCGGAAGCCAATGGGCAGGCACGAGATCATGGACAGTAAGAGAAGAGCACAATCCACTAAGAGAGACGGAAGAGAGCAGTCAGAAGAACAAACGAACGAGGAATCCCGAAGACGGCGGAGCCGGCACTGTGGCACTATTCATCACTGAGTCACCGAAGCACCGAAAGGTGCCCAATATGGGGCTCCAAAAATCCCCCTCAGTGCTAAAACGACCAATGACGCGTCCAGACGCATTTTCGGGACATCCTGCTTGAGCCGGGACACCCCGATCCCCCACGGACGCCTTTTCTGACATAGCTCCCGGGGTTCGCCCCACTGACTAGCAAGCGGCCCCTCAAAACGGGCCTACAGGCACCCGGGGACCACCAGGGCCGGGGAACAAGCTTCAGACAACCTTCCGGAGTCCGGCTCAGTCTCCCGAAGTACGTTTCAGTGGTCACGAACGCCTCCCAGCGAGCCTTCGGGTATTTCCACAGAAAGCAGAGACCACGAGGATCTCTGAGTACCTCACAATAATCTCCAAGCACCTCAAGGCATTCAGGGCACGCCGAGAAAATCCTGGTCAAGGTCCCTAGGTCTCCCCGGGCCAACGGTCCCCGATCGAGGATGACGAGCCAACAATCCCTCACGGGGCAAAAGGATCGTCAAAATGAATGATAGGATGCACAAAGGTCAATCGGGGGTCGAGGGGCACTAAACTCCACTCCGAATGTCCAAACGAGGCAAACAACCGACTCTCGAGGCGTCGAGTCGCCCGAACGTTCGTCCACACGACGCATGGCGATATTAAGCTCATTCAAATCCTCGTCATTCAAGCATTCCAAATCCATAAATTAATTGGACATCGGAGATCGGACGCGCGCTCAATTAAGTTTCAAGCATTTCCCGGCTTTTCTCTCAACCGAATGGGACCCACAGCCTAGCCAAGCCAAGCCATCAAGCCGCGGCTCAATCCCAAGCCACCGCTCAACCCTTGGCTCGAATGGACAGCCCCAAGCCGTCGGCTCCTCCCCTTCCACCGTCGGCTCCAAAGCCCCCCTCCACACAATTTGAATTTTGGCTCTTACACCCATCACTTCCTCTTACACACTCACATCCATCACCTCCCATCATCCATCCATCACACCCATCACTCCTCTTGCTTCCCCTAAACTCAACATGACATTTTCCCCTCATCAATGCCCCTATAATTTCGGCAGCCCATGTTTAAGCCCTTTAACCACACTTAACTTCACTTAATCACACCGTTAGAGCTCCCTATAAGTTCCCTTTCATCATTAGACTTAATCACTTCTTCATTCTCACTCTCTCTCAAGCCAACTTCTCTCTAAAATCCTCTCAACTTTCAGCCCACTCCCATAGCTCGTGCCACCCCTTGCCAAGGCCGAAACCGGCCAAAACCGCCGGAAAACTACCCGGTATTCCGGTAACCACCCGACCCGACTTAAACCAAAAATCACCAAACTCCCTAGCCTACATATTTTCCACCCCCTAAGTCCATTTCCGGGCTTAGATTCTCCATTTGAGGCCTCCATCATCATGTTCCAGCCGTGAAGAGAGTCGGGTCCCGATAACGTCACCCGCGTGATACCGAGCTTCCCGACGTGCCGTTTCTTCCCACGACTTCGGAGAGTCGTGCCATCACGTTCAAAGGGTTCCTCACAACCCTCACCCTCTCTCGTGAAGAGGTGGTCACGATCCGAGGGCCGATCAACCGTGCACAACCACCGTTCACTTGTTTCCCCCATACCGGGTTCCATTCATTTTTACCGAACTTTCTCTCACACTTTCGGGTTCATTTAGGCTTTGGCACGCTTGGGGCTGCCCACGGCCATCTAGATCCGTCTCTTAGGAGCCCAACGAGCCCGACCCCGCACCGTGCCGTGCCCGGAGCTCACGTGCCAAGCCGTTCTCCCGAGACTAGCCGCGGCTGTTTTCTCTCGGATTGCTCACTTCCGCGACTTCAAGCCGAGTCTTGCGACTCCCACGGCCACTTCTCCGACTCCTTCCTCGTGTTCCGAGGCTAGGTAAGACTCCTCTATGACTTAGAGAAGCTAGGTTCTTCGATATTTGTTTGATATGGGGTGTTAGGGGCTCATTTCGCATTATTTTCCCTAGATCCCGGGTTTGGCCCTTGAGCAACTTCGTGAACCATCCGACTTCGAAATGAGCTGAAATTTTTACCACAGACACTTGATGTTATTTTAAGTCCCCATACAAAATTTCAGATTTTTCTGTGCACTGGATCTCCGGATAAAAAATGTTTACCCGTTATTTCGGTGTTTCCGGTCTGATTTTGATAGATCTCGCGAACCATCCGACTTCAAAATGAACTGAAATTTTTACCACACATTCCTGATGTTATTTTAAGGTTCCACACAAAATTTCATATTTTTATGGGCGCTGAAACTCCAAATAAAAATTATTTACCGAACTTTTCGTATATTCGACAAATCAGATCACACTGTTTTTTTTTTGGTCTAATTTAGCCCTCTCCAAACTGAACCTAGATCCAAAATAGACCCCTTGACCCTGATCCAACTCTGTTCTCATGTTTATTACGTTTACGATTTACCTCGTTTTTTCGTGCCGATGCCATTTTATTGATTCCATTATATATCATGTTTGTGTTTGTATTGCATGTTTATTTGTGATTCCAAGACCATGGTGGCATCGACTTTGTAAATGTGTGTGTTCTTATTATGTTTGGCGTCTTACGCATGCAAGAAACGATTAAAACCGATTCTTGGAATTGATTGCAATTATATTTTTTGTTTAAATCATTAGCTTCACGATTAATTTACATGTTAGGCGCATTAACCCCGAACAATCATCTCATTAGCCCATAATAATCAAGGTTTAACTCCTCAATCACTAAACCATTCCACAAACGAGAAATGGGACGCATCATTTGATTAATTAAATCATTCGGAATAAATAATTGGGTAAATTGGTCATTAACTTGTAAACGCATCGATGATTTACGGAACGGCGTGAATGCCCTTTTCCATTAAAAAATCCACAATTTTAAAATACCGGGTCGCGTAACGCGAATAGGATTGTTGTCTAGGGAGTACTCACGTGCCATGACTCGAGTCCGGGCCCGATTTGAGGCGGCCCGAGTCGCGGCACGAGAATCCTTCTTAGACTCCTTCGCGTAATACGACCTCCAATTTATACACGAACATTACAATTTTATTATCCAAGGGCATAGTCGTCATTCCGTGATTCACCGATACCCTAGGCTTTAGGGAGTTGGAAACATCTAGAGCTATGAACGAAAAAGGACAACCCGTTCGAGTGCGAGTTTCATTCGCGTGGTCCATTTCGTTCGTTTTCGGTGTTTCTTTCTTTCTATCATAGATTCGGTGGGGAGTATCTTATTTCAGTTACAAAACACGAACAATCGGATTAACCGTACATTCGACTTAATCAAACACTAGATAATGGATAGGCGGAATGATAGATTCCATTTTAGAGTCAAAACACGAGTTTGGCTAAATCGGTGAAGCCACAGTGACATTTAACTGAATAAGCGTCTTAAAACAAACACACACAAGTAATCGGCTTAGAACCTCATCCTAATCCGCCATCTATGTTTGCCTAGGTTAGATACATTGTTTGTTAATCAACCCCGGCTAATAACTGATTAAATCACGTACATTCGGCCTAATACGCAATTCGTCTGTATCCACTAACACTTATCAGTTGTTGTTAGTTGCTTTCTATATTGTGTCAGTTATATCAGTTTTTTTCTGTTTTATTCTTGCTTTTGATGATTTATTACGGTGCGGGGCCGAATCCATAGATCACGTATTGCACGGGGCCCAACGCCCCAAATCACCGAACACGAGGTCCAACGCCTCTTAACTCACCGAGCGCGTGCAACCCAAGTGCGGGATGGGATCTAGCCTCGATTCACCGTCACACTCCGAATACGGCCTAAGTGGAAGGCGGATTCGGATCGAGCGCGTGAAACGTGTTTAGATATCACCCGGGAGCTCGATCGGTCCAACGGTTACAGTGGGAATTAATCGGTTCTCCTGCAAACCGTCGGTTCGATTGGACCCGACCCCCGGCTCCTTGAGCCCGCGTTGCCTTAATTTGTTTATCGGTTATTCAAAACACACGGTGAGCCGGAGTGGAATATTGGCCCAATGTAAACCGATCGGGATCCATTTATTTCATTCAGTTGTATTCTGCAATTATTCGAGTGTACGTTGTGAGGATCTTATTTGTACATTTATTCATATACTTGTAAGGATCCCCGATCGGTGAACAAGAGGTCCGAGTGTAGAATCGGTTAAGTTGGTCTATCATCACCAAAGGATGAGTAAGCTCGAATACTCGCGGTCTCGGTTCGCGCAGGGAATCGACCATCACGGTTCGATGAACTGTAACGCAAAGATAGCGAACCGATTCCTTGACTCACGAGCCTACTCATCCTTCGGATTCTTGGCCCAACTCAATCTATTCATCGAATTTACAGAGTCAAAACGGGCGAGTCGAGCACAACTCTAAATCACGTGGTAAATAAACAAAATGACAAGCCTAGCAAGCTAGAGTACCGAAAGGGCGTGCGGGATATAGGCCCGCACGTAATAGAACCCCCGAATTCGGAATTTTCGGTTCCGTACGACCATTGCCTTAGCATTTAGGTGTACCCCGTACCCCTAGACCCGGGTAACTTGCCGGCCCTCGACCTTTGGGTAGTAAAATGGCAAGTGGCGACTCCTTCTCACGTGCGTCCGTCGCGCATCCCCGGGAAGGTGGACACTCCCAAGCCGCGTTTGCTTTGGCGCGCGCATGCGTGCCCCGACGAGATTAAATTCGGGTGCGCACAGCCCTTTTCCGTCCATAGATCGAGGCGTTTCCGACTCTCTAACGCCTAAGGTATCGGTGAATCACGGAATGACGATTATGCCCTTGGATGATAAAATTACGATGTTCATGTATAAATCGGAGATCGCGTCACACGAAAGAGTCTAAGAAGGACTCCCGTGTCCCGACTCGGGCCGCCTCAAATTGGGCCCGGACCCGAGTCGTGACCCACGAGTACTCCCTAGACATCACTTCGATTCGTGTTACACAACTCGGTATTTTGAAATTGTGAATTTTTAATGGAGAAGGGCATTCTCGCCGTTCCGTGAATCATCGATGCGTTTACAAATTAATAACCAATTTACCCAATTATTTAGTCCGAATGATTTAATTAACCAAATAACGCGCCTCGTTTTCCCGTTTGTGAAATTATTCGGTGGTGGTGGTGGCCTTACATTATGGGCATTATGAATTCGGTGAATAATTATCCGAAACCAACGCGTTGGTCATGTAACCACCATATAGCTAATGATAAGAC
Source organism: Punica granatum (assembly GCF_007655135.1). NCBI lineage: Eukaryota > Viridiplantae > Streptophyta > Magnoliopsida > Myrtales > Lythraceae > Punica > Punica granatum. Next base: position 18,353,599 of record NC_045128.1, read on the forward strand.
TCGAACATTAAGACACCCGATTCCAAGGAGCGATCCGAAGCGATTAGGGAGATCGCTTTAAACCCGGGAGGAATCCGGGGCCTCTCGGCCACTTCCCGAAGAAAGGGGGCCGAATGACCCTTGATTCATCTCGGATCTTGGGAGATCTCCCGCGCCGGTTCTAATCGTTTCTTGCATACACGATACACCAATCCCGATAATAATACATATTTTAGTTATCTCGATCCCGACACAATCATAATTACATGAAATCACACAAACGTGCACGAACGAGATATTTAAGCGGAAATAACGAAACGGTCTTGACTCGAATAATAACGAAATAAATAAAAACATGGGAACCGACCCGTCTCGAGGTGGGGAAAGCCTCCCGGACTCGTGTGGTCCAAGGAAGCTCTCGGCCACATTCCTCCAAGGGTGGCCGTGAGCTTCCGTGACTCACACGAGTCGGGAGGGTTTCTCCGGCCCCGATCCGAATCATTTCCCGTTATGCTATCACGTCATATGCGATTAACGGTAAAAATACATAGGAATCAACTCGATTCGGGAAGAGAGAGATCGTCCTAGCCCCGGGTAAGCCAAGGGAGCTCACGGGTCTCTCCATAGAGACTCGGCCGTGAGTCCCGTGGCTCAACCGTGGCTAAGAGGGCCTCTCCCATCCGGATCCGAGCCGTTTCCCGTCATGGCACACAAGCTCGAACATCATACAAGCATGGCATGGTCATACGAATGAATGTCACGGACGCACGTTGCATGGAAATGCATGGGAAGTTCGGATCCAAGAAAAAAATGCAACCTTTCATGCATTCCGAACCTCTAAAGCGCATAAACACTCCATACAAGTAAAGATCGAAGATCCTAGCCCTTCTAAGTTGTAGAGGGATGTTACCTAGCCTCGATACACGAGGAAAAGAGTCGGGGAAGCGGCCGTGGGAGTCGCGAGACTCGGGTTGGATGTCACGGGTGGATGACCCGGGTGAAGGCGTGGCCGCGGCAGTCTCGGGAAAACGGCTCGGCACGCTTGCTCCGACCACGGCACGGTGCGAGGCCGGGTTCGTTGGACTCCTAAGAGGCAGATCTAGATGATCGTGGGCAAACCCGAAAGTGCCAAGGCCTGGACAAACCCGAAAATATGAGAGAAAGTTCGGTAAAAAACGTGTTGAACCCGGTAAGAGAGAAACGGATGAACGGAGGTTGTGCACGGTTAATCGGCCCTCGGACCGTGACCACCTCTTCACGGGAGAGGGTGAGGGTTGTGAGGAACCCTTTGAACATGATGGCACGACTCGCCAAAGTCGTGGGAAGAAATGGCACGCGTAGAGGTCCGGTGTGCGCCCGGGTGACCCACGAGACCCGATTCTTCCTTTGGCTGGAACGCGATGATGGAGGCCTCAAATGGGGAATCTAAGCCCGGAAATGGACTTAGGGAGTGGAAAATATGTAGGCTAGGGAGTTTGGTGATTTTTGGTTTAAGTCGGGTCGGGTGGTCACCGGAATATCTGGTGGTTTTCCGGTTATTTTGGCCGGTTTCGGCCTTGGCGAGGGCTGGATGAGTGAGTGGGAGTGGGCTGGAGTTTGAGAGGATTCTTGAGAGAGATTGGCTTGAGAGAGAGTGAGAATGAAGAAGTGATTAGAGTTAATGATGGAAGGGAACTTATAGGCTAGCTTAATGAGATAATTAAGGGAGGCTAAGTGCGGTTTTGAGGCCCTAATGTGGGCTGCCGAAATTTTGATGAGGGTTAGGGAAGGGAAATGGTCTTGTTGAGTGTAGGGGAAGTTAAGAGAGTGATGGGTGTGATGGATGTGTAAGAAGAAGTGAAAGAAGTGAGGGAAATTCAAAATGTGTGGTGGAGGGAGAGTCTTGGGAGATGGAGCCGCCGGCCATGGGGGGGGAAGCCGCGGCTTGGACCGTCTAATCAGAGCCGAGGGTTGAGCCGTGGCTTGGGGTTGAGCCGCGGCTTGATGGCTTGGCTTGGCTAGGCTGTGGGTCCCATTCGGTTGAGAGAAAAGCCGGGGAACGCTTGAAGCTTGATTGAACGCGCGTCCGATCTCCGATGTCCAATTAATTTGAAGATTTATAATGCTTGAATGACAAGGGTTTGAATGAGCCTAATATCGCCATGCGTTGTGTGAACGAACATTCGGGCGACTCGGCGCCTCGAGAGTCGATTTTGCCCTGTTTGGACATTCGGAACGGAGTTTAGTGCCCCTTGGTCCCAGATTGCTCCTCGTGCATCCTAACATTCGTTTTGGCGGTCCTTTTGCCCTGTGGAGAATCGTTGGCTCGTCGTTCTCGGTCGGGGACCGTTGGCCCGGGAAGACCTAAGGATTTTGACCGGGATTTTCTCAGTGTTCCCCGAATGTCTTGAGGTGCTCGGGGCTCGTTGTGAGGTGCTCGGGGACCATTGTGACCTCTGTTCTTCGTGGACGTGCCCCGAAAACTCGCCGGGAGACGTTCATGACCACTGAAACGTCCCTCGGGAAGCCGAGTCGGGTTCCGGAAGGTCATCTGAAGCTTGTTCCCTGACTTTGATGGTCCCTGGGTGCCTGTAGGTCCACTCTGAGGGGCCGTTTGCTTGTTAGTGGAGCGAACCCCGGGAGCTCTGTCAGAAAAGGCGTCCGTGGGGGATCGGGGTTTTCCGGCTTAAGCAGGATGCCCCGGAAATGCGCCCGGACGTCTCGTTGGTCACTTTGGCACTGAGGGGGATTTTTGAAGCCCCATATTGGGTACCTTTCGATGCTTCGGTGGCTCGGTGATGAATAGTGCCACAGTGCCAGCTTCGTCGTTTTCGGGATTCCTCGTTCGTCTGTTCTTCTGACTGCTCTCTTCCGCCTTTCTCAGTGGACCGTGCTCTTCTCTTATTGTTCATGGCTCCGTGCCCGCCCATTTACCTCTGATTGCTGGGTGATGAATAGTGCCCCGGGCTTCGGTCGGGAATCCTCGCGTGGGAAGCCGGTGGGCCAAAATGGGGTGCTGACATAACCAAAGAGGGGCAAGCTGTCAGCACCCCATTTTGGCCCACCAGCTTCCCACACGAGGATTCCTGATCGAAGTCCGGGACACTATTCATCACCCGGAAATCAGAGGCAAATATGCGGGCATGAGGTCATGAGCAATAGGAGAAGAGCACGGTCTACTGAGAAAGGCGGAAGGGAGTGGTCAAAAGAACGAACGGATGAAGAACCCCGAAAACGGCGGAGCTGGCACTGTGGCACTATTCATCACTAAGTCACCGAAGCACCGAAAGGTGCCCAATATGGGACTCCAAAAATCCCTCTCAGTGCCAAAGTGACCAACGACACGTCCGGGCGCATTTCTGGGGCATCCTACTTAAGCCGGGACACCCCGATCCCTCACGGACGCCTTTTCTGATAGAGCTCCCGGGGTTCGCTCCACTGACAAGCAAACGACCCCTCAAAACGAGCCTATAGGCACTCAGGGACCACCAAGGTCGGGGAACAAGCTTCAGACAACCTTCCGAAACTCAACTTGGTTTCCCGAAGTACGTTTCAGTGGTCACGAACGCCTCCCGGCGAGCCTTCGGGGAATTTCCACGGAAAACAGAGACCACAACGATCTCCGAGCACCTCACAATGATCCCCGAGCACCTCAAGGCATTCAGGGTACACTGAGAAAACCCCGGTCAAAGTCCCTAGGTCTTCCCGGGCCAACGGTCCCCGACCGAGAGCGACAAGCCAACGATCCCCCACGGGGCAAAAGGATCGCCAAAACGGATGATAGGATGCACAAAGAGTAATCGGGGACCGAGGGGCACTAAATTCCGCTCCGAACGTCCAAACAGGGCAAGACCGACTCCCGAGGCGTCGAGTCGCCCGAACGTCCGTTCACACGACGCATGGCGATATTAGATTCATTCAAATCCACGTCGTTCAAGCATTCCAAATCTTCAAATTAATCGGACATCGGAGGTCGGATGCGAGCTCAATCAAGTTTCAAGCATTTTCCGGCTTTTCTCTCAATTGAACGGGACCCACAGCTCAACCAAGCCAAGCCATCAAGCTGCGGCTCAACCCCAAGCCACGGCTCAACCCTCGACTCCGAATTGACAGCCCAAGCCGCGGCTTCCCCCTCCATGGCCGGCGGCTCAAGTCTCCCTCCACCACACATTTTGAATTTCTCTCACATCCATCACTTCCCACCATCCATCCATCACACCCATCACCCCTCTTGCTTCCCCTACACTCTACAAGACACAAACCCCTCCCTAATCTTCCCTCCAATTTCGGCAGCCCTAGCTTAGGATTCAAAACCGCAATTAACCTCCTCTAATCATCCCGTTAGCCATCCCTATAAAGCCACTAACGTCATTAGTTCTAATCACTTCTTCATTCTCACTCTCTCTCAAGCCAATCTCTCTCCAAAATCCTCTCAAACCCCAGCCTACTCCCATGTTTCCGTCCAGCTCTTGCAAAGGCCGAAACCAGCTAAAATCATCGGAAAATCACCCGGTATTCCGGTGACCACCCGACCCGACTTAAGCCAAAATCACTAAACTCCCTAGCCTACATATTTCCCACCCCCTAAGTCCATTTCCGGGCTTAGATTTTCGATTTGAAGCCTCCATCATCGCGTTCCGCCCACACAAAGAGTCGGGTCCCGAAATCGTAGCCAGGCGCATCCGAGCCTCCCGACGTGCCGTTTCTCCCTACGACTTCGGCGAGTCGGGCCATCACGTTCAAAGGGTTCCTCATAACCCTCACTCTCCCCCGTGAAGAGGTGGTCACGGTCCGAGAGCCGATCCACCGTGCACAACCGCCGTTTCACTCGTTTCCTTTTTACCGGGTCCTCCCGTTTTCACCTAGTTTCATCTCACTGTTTCGGGCTCGTTCAGGGTTCGGCACGTTCGGGACCCTTCACGACCATCTAGGTCTGCCTCTTAGGAGTCCAACGAACCCGACCTTGCACCGTGCCGTGGTCGGAGTGAGCGTGTCAAGCCATTTTCCCGAGACTGCCGCGGCTGCCATCTTTCGGGTCCTTCAACCCCTGACGATCAAACCGAGTCTAGCGACTCCCACGGCCACTTCCCCGACTCTTTTCCTCGTGCATCGGGGCTAGGTAACATCCCTCTACAACTTAGAAGAGCTGGGATCCTCGATTCTTGTTTGTATGAGACGTTTATATGGTTTGAGTAACCGAATGCATGAAAGTTTGTTCTTTTCTTTTCGGACCCGTGATGCCATGCACTCCCATACAACGTACGCTCCTTATTTTCGTTTGCATGTCCATGCCATGTATGTATGATGTTCGAGCTCACGTGCCATGATGGGAAACGACTTAGATCCGGGCGGAAGAGGCTTCCTTGGCCACAGATTGGGCCATGGAACTCGCGGCCAAGTCTCTAGGGAGAGACCCGCGAGTCCCCTTGGCCCACCCGAGGCTAGGGCGGCCTCCTCCTTCCCGGAAAGGGGCGGTTCCTATGTTTTTTTTTATCGTTAATCGTGTGTAATATGATGGCATGACGGGAAGAGATCCGAATCGGGGCCGAAGAAATTTTCCCGACCTGCATGAGCCACGGAAGCTCACAGCCCTCCTTGGGGAAAGGTGGCCGAGAGCTTCCTTGGACCATGCGGGTCCGGGAGCCTTCTTCCGCCTCGAAACGAATCGATTCCCGTGCTTTATTCATTTCGTTATCATTTGAGTCAATGCCGTCTTTTTTGTTTTCCGTTTAAATATCTCATTTGTGCATACTTGTATGAATTTATGTGATTATGGTCACGGTGATATCGAAATGAGTAAAACATGTGTTATTAACGCGCTTGACGCATTAGGCATGCAAGGAAGGGCCCGAATCGATGTGGGATACCATCCGTGACCCAAGGCGGGTCAAGGGGGACCTCTCGGCCTAATCCTTCGGAAAAGGGTTGAGTGCTCCTTGACCCCTCCCGAAACTAGGGTGGTCTCCTCTGTCGCTTCGCGTTCGATCCTTGGAGTTGAGTGTATTCGTATCCGTGTTCCGTCGCTAGACGTGTGTTAATCTCATGATAGGTGAATGGATTTCGGACCATTACCCATTAAACCGATGATGACCGTAATAGGGAGCAATAAACATCGAATAATTTCACAAACGCAATAAGCGGGACGTGTTACTCGGTTAATTAAGTCACTTGGACTAAATAATTGGATAAATTGATTATTAATTCGTAAACGCATCGATGATTCACGGAACGGCGAGAATGCCCTTCTCCATTAAAAATTCACAATTTCAAAATACCGAGTCGGGTAACACGAATAGCATTGATGTCTAGGGAGTACTCACGTGCCACGACTCGAGTCCGGGCCCAATTTGAGGCGGCCCGAGTCGGGACACGAGAGTCCTTCTCAGACTCCTTCGTGTGACGCGATCTCCAATTTATACACGAACATTGCAATTTCATTATCCAAGGGCATAATCGTCATTCCGTGATTCACCGATACCCTAGGCGCTAGGGAGTCGGAAACGCCTCGATCTACGGAAGGAAAAGGGCAACCCGTTCGGGTATGAGTCTCATTCACACGCCCCATTCCGTCCACTTTCGGTATTTCCATCTTCCTATCATCGATTCGGTGGGGAGCATTGTATTTCGGTTACAAAACACAAAGAACCGGATTAATCATGCATTTGGCTTAATCAAACACTAGATAATGGATAAGCGGAATGATAGATTCCAACCTAGAGTCAAAACACGAGTTTGGCTAATTCGGTGAAACCGCAGTGTCACCTCACTGAATAAGAGTCTTAAAACAAACGCACACATGTAATTGGCTTAGAACCCTATTCTAATCCACCATCTATGTTTGCCTAGGTTAGGTACATTGTTTGCTAATCAACCCCAGTTAATAACTGATTAAATCACGTACATTCGGCCTAATACACAACTCGTCTGTATTCACCGATACTTATCAGTTGTTATCTGTATTTCGTCAGTTTTATCAGTTTTCTTCTGTTTTATTCTAGATTTTGCTGATTTGTCGCGATTCGGGCCCGAGCCCATAGGTTACGTGTTACACGGGGTCCAATGCCCCAAACCACCGAACACGAGGTCCAACGCCTCCTAATTCACCGAGCGCGTACAACCCGAGTGCGGAATGGGTACTAGCCTCGATTCACCGTTACACTCCGAATACGGCCTATGTGGAAGGCAATTTGGATTGGGCGTGTGAAATGGATCTAGATATCACCCGGGAGCTCGATCGGCCCAACGGTTACAGTGGGAATCAACCGATTCTCCTGCAAACCTTGGATCGATCGTACCCGACCCCCGGCTCCTTGAGCCCGCGTTGCCTTAATTCATTTATCGGTTATTCAAAATACATGGTGAGCCGGAGCGGAATAGTGGCCCAATGCAAACCGATCGGGATCCATTTACTTATTCGGTTATACTTTGTAATTGTTCGAGAGAACATTGTGAGGATTCTATTTGTATGTTCATTCATCTCCTTGTAAGGATCCCCGATCGGTGAGCGAGAGGTCCGAGTGCTCGATCGATTAAGTTGGTCTATCGCCACCAAAGGGTGAGTAAGCTTGGATACTCGTGGTTTCGGTTCACGCAGGGAATCAACCATCACGGTTCGATGAACTGTAACGCTAAGATAGTGAACCAACTCCTCGATGCACAAGCCTACTCATCTTTCGGACTCTTGGCCCAACTTGATCAATTCATCGAATTTACGGTGTCAAAATGGGCAAGTCGAGCGCAACTCTAAATCACGCGGTAAATAAACAAAATGGCTCGTCATAGATATTCCCGACCGAGAACCATACTCGGACGACAAGGTCCCCTGGACCTATGAAGGAGGTGTCGGGAGCCTCGAGCAACAAATCGGCGTCATGGCCATAACCCGCTCGTGACGACTATACGAGAACCCGGCGACCACCGACAAAGGGAAGGCGCCCGCTACGGAAGAGGAGACGAGGCCTAGGACCCTGCCTACTCCATCCAAGAAGGTGACAGAAGAGGAGGCGGAAGCCTTCATGAAAGTCAGCAAAGCGAGCGAGTATAAGGTGGTGGAGCAGATGGCCAAATCTCCGGCTCACATCTCGTTGCTCGCCCTCCTACTCAATTCGGAACCCCACAGGGAGGCCCTCATGCGGGTCCTGACGGCTGCGCAAGTCCCCAAAGGGACGCCCCCGGACCGGATAGAGGAAACCATCAACTCTATCTTCTCCAATACCATCTCGTTTTCGGACACGGAAAGCCGTGTCCCGTTTTCTCAAACGTGACATCATCGCCCAATACGGGGTCCCTGCGACAATCATCACAGACAACGCCAAGAACCTGAACAACAAGGTCATCGATGAGCTCTGTGCACAATTCAAAATCCGACATCGCAACTCCACCTCGTACCGTCCCCAAATGAACGGTACGGTGGAAGCGGCGAATAAGAACATCAAAAAGATCATTGAAAAAATGACAGTGAACTACAAGGATTGGCACGGGATGCTCCCCTATGCACTTTTGGCGTACCGTACATCCATGCGGACCTCAACCGGGGCAACCCCGTACTCGCTAGTCTATGGCATGGAGGCCGTCCTCCCAATCGAAGTAGAAATCCCATCCATGAGGATTCTTGTTAAGGCCGAACTCGAAGAAGCAGAATGGGCAAAGCAGCGGTACGAACAGTTGAATTTCATTGATGAGAAAAGGCTGAAAGCGCTATGCCACGGACAGTGCTATCAACAAAGAATGGCTCGAGCCTTCAACGCAAGAGTCCGCCACCGCGATTTCAACCCCGGCGACCTCGTTTTGGGGAAAGTCCTACACGTCACGCCGGACTCTCGAGGGAAGTTCTCGTACAAATACGACGGCCCCTTCGTCGTCAAAGAGGTCTTCTCCGGTGGAGCAGTCGTCTTGAGCGACATGGACGGCACTGAAAACGCCCTTCCCCGTCAACGCTGACGCCATTAAGAAGTATTATCCGTGAGCACTCGTATATTCTTTATTCTCCGGGCTCCGTGCCCCTTTCATTGTAAGACATTTCCATTTCCGTGGACGAGCTTCAATTCCCACAATCTGCCCAATACTAAGCTTTCTCGAGAGAAAAAAATAAATTTTCCCGCTAGGTCGAAAACCACTTCGAGGCGGCCTAGGCAAAAGCTAGGTAATGAGTGGCACGACTCAAAATCCCGCAAAGGGGGGGGGGGGGTCGCAGCAAAAGGAGAGCACAATTCACTTCCTCGCTAGGTCGAGCACCTCTTTGAGGCGGCTTAGGAAAAAGTTAGAGGACCCGAGGGGTGCGGTCCCACCCAAACATGGGGGATCGTAGCAAAAGGTGAGCTTTCATGTGAGAAAAATCAAATAAAAAAAAAAAACCCCGCTAGGCTGTTGCGCATCCCGCGGCCTAGGCAAAAGTTAGGGGACAATGTCGGCTCGACCACGAAAGAAAAGCGACACATTCCCTGTGAAGCTACACCGAGTGGTGGTTCGGCACTCTCCGACGCAAGCAAACTCTCTTCGGCTCTCCAGGCTCGAGACTCGCTTCGAAATGGGGGTTGAATCAACGTATCCTTCACTTGGAGGATCCCATAAGATCCCTCCTTTTACCTTTATACACATATTCTACGGGCTACACGTTTCAGAAAAAGCCATTCTCCGATAGGGACACGACCACCCTGCAATGGTCACCGATATCAAATCCCCGACACATCTTTACATAGATTCCTCTTACATATACCCCGTTTCGCCGATTAAGTGCAACTGACATCCTTTGTAGGTTTCCCTGTCTCCATGCACAGGTGTGATTGGGAATTCCAAGGGGTATCTCCTTCTTGACGAATGCACGATTGGCTCGCGCGACAGATCGGGGTTTCGAACCAAATGGAGGGCATGACAAAGAATCCTCTTGGCTTTAGCTCGAGGGAACGACAAATAACAAGCTCGACTTGGGGCGGGACGATTTGCCTCTGCCAACACCTCCGGCACACCACCTAATGCGGATCCCCGCCTCTGCTACCCCTTGCACACCGTCCACTTTACTGCTTTCCACGGGCTTCGGCGTAGTAACTTTACTGCTTTCCACGGGCTTCGGCCTAGTAACTTTATTGCTTTCCTGAATTCGCGTCCATGGACTTCACGTCCACTTTACCGTTTTCCACGGGCTTCGGCCTAGTAACTTTACCGTATTCCACGGGCTTCGGCCTAGTAACTTTACTGCTTTCCACCGGCTTCGGCCTAGTAACTTTATTGCTTTCCGGACTTCGCGTCCACTTTACCGTTTTCCACGGGTTTCGGCCTAGTAACTTTACCGTTTTCCACAGGCTTCGGCCTAGTAACTTTACTGCTTTCCACGGGCTTCGGCCTAGTAACTTTATTGCTTTCTAGACTTCGCGTCCATGGGCTTCGCGTCCACTCTACCGTTTTCCACGGGCTTCGGCCTAGTAACTTTACCGTTTTCCACGGGCTTCGGCCTAGTAACTTTACTGCTTTCCACGGGCTTCGGCCTAGTAACTTTATTGCTTTCCGGACTTCGCGTCCACTTTATCGCTTTCCACGGGCTTCGGCCTAGTAACTTTACTGCTTTCCACGGGCTTCGGCCTAGTAACTTTATTGCTTTCCGGACTTCGCGTCCATGGACTTCGCGTCCACTTTACTGCTTTCCACGGGCTTCGGCCTAGTAACTTTATTGCTTTCCACGGGCTTCGGCCTAGTAACTTTATTGCTTTCCGGACTTCGCGTCCACTTTACCGTTTTCCACGGGTTTCGGCCTAGTAACTTTACCGCTTTCACGGGCTTCGGCCTAGTAACTTTATTGCTTTCCAGACTTCGCGTCCATGGGCTTCGCGTCCACTTTACTGTTTTCCACGGGCTTCGGCCTAGTAACTTTACCGTTTTCCACGGGCTTCGGCCTAGTAACTTTACAGCTTTCCACGGGCTTCGGCCTAGTAACTTTATTGCTTTCCGGATTTCGCGTCCATGGATTTCGCGTCCACTTTACCGCTTTCCACGGGCTTCGGCCTAGTAACTTTACTGCTTTCCACGGGCTTCGGCCTAGTAACTTTATTGCTTTCCGGACTTCGCGTCCACTTTACTGTTTTCCACGGGCTTCGGCCTAGTAACTTTACTGCTTTCCACGGGCTTCGGCCTAGTAACTTTATTGCTTTCCGGACTTCGCGTCCATGGACTTCGCGTCCACTTTACCGTTTTCCACGGGCTTCGGCCTAGTGACTTTACCGTTTTCCACGGGCTTCGGCCTAGTGACTTTACCGTTTTCCACGGGCTTCGGCCTAGTAACTTTACTGCTTTCCACGGGCTTCGGCCTAGTAACTTTACTGCTTTCCGGACTTCGCGTCCACTTTACTGCTTTCCACGGGCTTCGGCCTAGTAACTTTACTGCTTTCCACGGGCTTCGGCCTAGTAACTTTATTGCTTTCCGGACTTCGCGTCCATGGACTTCGCGTCCACTTTACCGTTTTCCACGGGCTTCGGCCTAGTGACTTTACCGTTTTCCACGGGCTTCGGCCTAGTAACTTTCCCGTTTTCCACGGGCTGCGGCCTAGTAACTTTACTGCTTTCCACGGGACTTGGCCCTGCACATGCTGTCGTGCGGGCTTAGAGCCCTCACCCACATTTCGCAATGTTCACTTCTTAATCATGTGGTTACCCTATGACAGGTTCGGGCACCTTTGCACATCCCCCCCTGAGTATCCAACACGAGGGAACGAACTATTACAGAGAATGACGACAGAAGCGGTCGCCGGGACCAAAAAAAGGGTGCCTCTCATGATCTTTGGCTACATCCTCTAACCGAGCATGCAACCAAAGAGGGGCAAGCTGTCAGCACCCCATGTTGGCCCACCGGCTTCCCACACGAGGATTCCCGACCGAAGCCCGGGGCACTATTCATCACCCGGCAATCAGAGGCAAATAGGCGGGCACGGGGTCATGAGCAATAGGAGAAAGAGCTAGGTCACTGAGAAAGGCGGAGGAAAGCCATCAGACGAACGAACGAACAAGGAATCCCCAAAATGACGGGGCTGGCACTGTGGCACTATTCATCATCAAGTCACCGAAGCACCGAAAGGTGCCCAATATGGGACTCCAAAAATCCCTCTCAGCGCCAAAGTGACCAACGACACGTCCGGACGCATTTCCGGGGCAAGCCACATGAGCCAGGACACCCCGATCTCTCACGGACGCCTTTTCTGACAGAACTCCCGGGGCCCGCTCCACCGACAAGCAGACGGCCCCACAAAACGGGGCTATAGGCACCCAGGGACCACTAGAGTCGGGGAACAAGCTTCAGATGACCTTCCGGAACTCGACTCGGTTTCCCGAGGGACGTTTCGGTGATCATGACCGTCTCCCGGCGAGCCTTCGGGGCACGTCCACGGAAAGCAGAGATCACAACGAACCCCGTACATCTCAAGACATTCAGGGAACAATGAGAAAACTTCGGTCAAAAGTCCCTAGGTCTCCTCGGGCCTACGGTCTTCGGCCGAGGGCGATGAGCCAACAATCCCCCGCGGGGCATAAAGGCCACCGAAACGAATATCAAGACGCACAAAGAGCAATCGGGGACAGGGGGACACTAAACTCCGCTCCGATCGTCCGAACAGGGCAAAACCGACTCTTGAGGCGCCGAGTCGCCCGAACATTCGCTCATACGATGCATGACGACATTAGGCTCATTCGAATCCTCGTCGCTCAAGCATTCCAAATCTTCAAATTAATTGGACATCGGAGGTCGGATGTGAGCTCAATCAAGTTTCAAGCATTTTTCGGTTTTTCTCTCAGTCAAATGGGGCCCACAGCTCAGCCAAGCCGAGCCGTCAAGCCACGGCTCGACCCCAAGCCACGGCTCAAACCCACGGCTCCGATGTGACGACCCCAGCCGCGGCTAGAACCCTCCCACCGTCGGCTCCATCCCATGGCCGGCGGCTCCAAGGGAGCCTTCTCCTTCCCTCCACCACAAATTTGAAATATCTCTTACACACTTACATCTTTCCATCAACTCCCATCAATCCTCCACTCACAAAACCCCACCCTAATCCCTTCTTGAAAAATTTGGCAGCCCCCTATTAGCCTTAAAACCGCACTTAGCTCCCCTAATCGAGCCATTAAGCTCCCCTTTATAAGCCCTTGCACCATTAAGCTTAATCACTTCTTCAACTCCATTCTCTCTCAAGCCAATCTCTCTCCAAAAACCTCTCAAGCTCCAGCCCTCTCCCTCATTTTCGTTCAGCCCGAGCCAAGGCCGAAACCGGCCAAAACCATCGGAAAACCACCCGGTATTCCGGTAACCACCCGACCCGACTTAAGCCAAAATCATCAAACTCCCTAGCCTACATATTTTCCATCCCCTAAGTCCATTTTCGGGCTTAGATTTTCGATTTGAAGCTTCCTACATCACGTTCCAGCCGTGAGGAGAGTCGGGTCCCGGGACCCCATAGTCGTGTGCACCGGACCTCATCCATGTGCCATTTCCTCCCATGACTTCGGCGAGTCGTGCCATCACGTTCCAAGGGTTTCTCACAACCCTCACCCTCCCCCGTGAACAGGTGGTCACGGTCCGAGGGCCGATCAACCGTGCATAACCGTCGTTCATCCGTTTCTCTCTTACCGGGTTTCTCACACTTTTACCGAACTTTCTCTCACATTTTCGGGTTTGTTTAGGCCTTGGCACGTTCGGGTTTGCCCATGGTCGCCTAGATCTCCCCCTTAGGAGTCCAACGAGCCCGACCTTGCACCGTGCCGTGACCGGAGCAAGCGTGCTGACCCGTTCTCCCGAAACTGCCGCGGTTGTACCCCTCTCGAGTCACTCCACCCGTAGCTCCAAACCGAGTCTTGCGACTCTCAAGGCCGCTTCCCCGACACTTTTCCTCGTGCATCGAGGCTAGGTAACGTCTCTTTACAACTTAGAGAAGCTAGAATCCTCAATCCTTGCTTGCATGAAGTGTTTACGCGGCTTAAAGGCTCGGGGTGCATGAAAGCTTACGTTTTTCTTTCGGATCTATGTCTCCCATGCATTCCCATACAACGTGCGTCCATTATATCTATTTGTATGATCAGGCCGTGTCCATATGGTGCGTGAGCTTGCGTGCCACGGTGGGAAGTGGCTCGGATCCGGACGGGAGAGGTCCCCTTGGCCACGGTTAAGCCACGGGACTCACGGCCTAGTCTCTAGGGAGAGACCCGTGAGCTCCCTTGGCTTGCCCGAGGCTAGGGTGGTCTCTCTTCTCCCGGAGAGAGTTGATTCCCACGTCTTTTTTACCGATTAATCACATATAGCATGATGGCATGACGGGAAAAGACCCGGATCGGGGCCGGAGAAACCCTCCCGACCCGTGTGAGCCATGGAAGCTCACAGCCTCCCTTGGATGAAGGGCCGAGAGCTTCCTTGGACCACACGAGTCCGGGAAGTTTTCTCCCACCTCGAGACAGGCCGATTCCCGTGTTTTTATCCATTTCGTTATTAGTTGAATCGATGTCGTATCGTTGTTTCCGTTTAAACACGTCATTCGTGTGTGTTTTGTGTGGTTTCATGCGATTATGACCATGGCTAAAACGTGATTAAACGGAGGGAATAATACGGGATCTAGGAAGGGGAGCTTTAGAAGGGTTCGACCATGCCAAGGAACCCACGACCATCCCCTTTGCAATAGGGGCCGTGAGGCTCCTTGGTATGTCCGAAGCCTTTGGGCTCTCCTTTCCTCGAGGCCGCATGATTCCCGCGCATTGCTCCAAATCCCATCGTGAAATTAGCTAAGATTGTTTGTTGATTTCGTGAATACGACGTTTTTGAATGTCTCGTGTGTTTATTTGTGTGAATCGGTATTGCATTGACGTCAATCTAATAAAAGACATGTTATCCTCGTGCGCATGTTGTTTGTTGCATGCAAGGGGTGATTAGGAACGCCGTGAAAGACCCACCGAAACTCGAATCGGGTCAAGGAGTATCCGGCCATTCACCCTTAAAAGGGTGGCCGAGTTATCCGTGACCTCCTCGGAGTCTCGGTTGGTCTCTCTTTCATTTTGAAATCGATCCTTGGAATTGTTCGTAATTATACTTCCTTTTAATCGTTGTCTACGCGTTCATTAGTTATTAGACATGTTATATC
Organism: Punica granatum; assembly: GCF_007655135.1. Classification (NCBI taxonomy): domain Eukaryota; kingdom Viridiplantae; phylum Streptophyta; class Magnoliopsida; order Myrtales; family Lythraceae; genus Punica; species Punica granatum. The sequence continues at coordinate 18,368,655 of NC_045128.1, forward strand.
TGGATGTCAACCGTCAAGATCGTAATCGTAACATGGTGTAATAAGTATCGAAGAATCTCACAAACGGGCAAAGGGAACATACCACTTGGCTAATTAAATCACTTGGGTTAAACAATTGGGCAAATTGACGGATTAATTCACGAACGCATCGATGATTTACGGAACGGCGAGAATGCCCTTTTTCATTAAAAGCTCACAATTTCAAAATACCGAGACACGTAACACGAATAGAATTGATGTCTAACGAGTACTCACATGCTTTGACTCGAGTCCGGGCCCGATTTGAGGAGGCTCGACTCAAGGCGCGTGAGTCCTTCTTAGACTCCCTCGTGTGACGCGATCTCCAATTTATATCCGAACATTGCAATCTTATCGTCCAAGGGCACAATCGTCATTCCGCGATTCACCAATACCCTAAGCGTTAGGAAGTTGGAAACACCTCGATCTATGAACGAAAAGGGCGACCCGTTCGAGTGCAAGTCTCATTTGCACGGCCCATTCCGTTCACTTTCGGTGTTTCTATCTTCCTATCGTAGATTCGGTGGTGGACTTTTTATTTCAGTTACAAAACACGAAGAACCGGGTTAATCATGTACTCGACCTAAACAAACATTAGATAATGGATAGGTGGAATATTAGATTCCAATCTAGAGTCAAAACACAAGTTTGGTTAATTCGGTGAAACTGCAGTGACGCTTAACCGAATAAGAGCTCTAAAACAAATCCACCCATGTAATCGGCTCAGAACCATATTCTAGTCCACCATCTATGTTTGCTTAGGCTAGACACATTGTTTGCTAATCAACCCCGGCTAACAACTGATTAAATCACGTACATTCGGCCTAATACACAACTTGTCTGTATTTACCGATACTTATCAGTTGTTGTCTGTATTTCATCAGTTTTATCAGTTTTCTTCTGTTTTATTCTTGCTTTTGCTGATTTGTCGCGATTCGGGCCCGAGCCCATAGGTTACGTATTACACGGGGTCTAATGCCCCAAACCACCGAACACGAGGTCCAACGCCTCCTAATTCACCGAGCGCGTGCAACCCGAGTGCGGAATGGGATCTAGCCTCGATTCACCGTTACACTCCGAACACGGCCTATGTGGAAGGCAATTTGGATTGGGCATGTGAAACGGATCTAGATATCACCCGGGAGCTCGATCGGCCCAACGGTTACAGTGGGAATCAACCGATTTTCCTGCAAACCGTCGGATCGATCGGACCCGACCCCCGGCTCCTTGAGCCCGCGTTGCCTTAATTCACTTATCGGTTATTCAAAATACACGGTGAGCCGGAGCGGAATAGTGGCCCAATGCAAACCGATCGGGATCCATTTACTTATTCGGTTATACTTTGTAATTGTTCGAGAGAACATTGTGAGGATTCTATTTGTATGTTCATTCATCTCCTTGTAAGGATCCCCAATCGGTGAGCGAGAGGTCCGAGTGCTGGATCGGTTAAGTTGGTCTATCGCCACCAAAGGGTGAGTAAGCTTGGATACTCGTGGTTTCGGTTCACGCAGGGAATCGACCATCACGGTTCGATGAACTGTAACGCTAAGATAGTGAACCGACTCCTCGATGCACAAGCCTACTCATCTTTCGGACTCTTGGCCCAACTTGATCAATTCATCGAATTTACGGTGTCAAAACGGGCGAGTCGAGCGCAACTCTAAATCACGCGGTAAATAAACAAAATGGCAAGCCTAGCAAGCTAGAGTACCGAAAGGGCGTGCGGGATATAGGCCCGCACGTAATAGAACCCCCGAATTCAGAATTTTTGGTTCCGTATGACCATTGCCTTAGCATTTAGGTGAACCCCGCACCCCTAGACCCGGGTAACTTGCCGGCCCTCGACCTTTGGGCCGTAAAATGGCGAGTGGCGACTTCTTCTCACTTGCGTCCGTCGTGCGTCCCCGGAAAGGTGGACACTCCCAAGCCGCGTTTGCTTAGGCTCGCGCATGCGTGCCCCGACGAGATTAAATTCGGGTGCGCACAGAATCCATGCATGCTTTGTTTTGAAAAGACATTTTCGTACGATATTGCAACGATAATGTAAATTGCTAATTACACGAAAGCCGAGAACGGACTCAAAACGGGAAGAGGAAGCCTCATGCAACCCGTACGAGTCTAAGAGGCTCTCGGTCACTTCTCCTTGGAGATGGCCGAGAGGTCCCATGGCCCGAATGAGGTTCCACGAGGTTTCCCCATCTCGTTTCGAATCATTTCTCGCATGCTTAAACGACAAACATGATAAATGACACGATTAAACGAAAGTCGGTATTGCCATGATTTGAATAACGCATTCGAACATGCAAACATGCACAAACAAGTTATTTAAGGAATCGATAAAACAATACCGACTTCATGCATGTAAGAAAACACGAGAAAACTCGGGAATCGAACTTAGATCGGGCTAAGAAGGCCGTTCTTAACCCAAGGAAAGCAAGCCAAGTCTCGGTTACCTCTTCTTGAGGCAAACCCAAGAGCTCTTTTGCTTATTTCGGGTCGGGAAGATCTTCCGAGGGTCGATCCAAACGTTTCCCGACATGCTAACATGTTAATCGAGGATAAACATGAATGATATAATGTAAAAGTGCATAAACATGAAGTCTTGCAAGTGAACATGCTTTGTGCACCATATTACTCCATAGCCATGCAAATAATGTAAAAAGCCCTAACTCCTCTAAGTCAAGAGTGATTTATCTAGCCACGGGATACGAGGAAAGAGTTGGGGAAGTGTTCGAGAGTCGGGCGACTCGGTAGAATGCTTGGAAGGATGCTCGGGTGCAAAGGATGCACGTTCGGGGAGCTAGGTGCACGGGGAGTGCGGCTGGAGTGCACGGGAGGCGCGCAGGGCGCGCGGGCGCATGGGCGTGCGTGGGCTGGCGTGCGGCTGGCACACGGCTGGAACTGTTCACCCGAGAGTGACGATTCTTCACCCGAAATGCACTAAATAACCTGAAACAATAATTTAAAGACTTCAAATGGAAAAACCAATTTCACCAATGAACTCCATGGGTCCAAAACACATGGTCCATGGAGTTTGAGAATTTTTGAACTTAAGTCGGGATGATTAACATCGGCTTCCGACTTAAGAACTTCGAAGCTTTCTTCGGGTTTTCTTCGGTTTTTCTCTCTTGGTTTTGAAGTGTTGAAGCTTGCTGGTTTTGGCTATGGAGTTGAGAGCTTTTCTTGAGGGAGAAAGCTTGGAGAGAGTGTGCAAGAGGAGAAGTCATTATCTTAATCACTTTTGGGCCATTTATAGGCAAAGCTAATGGGTAATTAAGCAAAAGTAAGCACACTTAAGCCCTCCCATTAGCAAATTTCGGTTTGCCTAATGAGGATGAGGATGAATGTGAGCCAAGTATCCTTCATGTGGAAGAGGCAAAAGCATTAATGAGCATTGATGAAGGCTTGAGTGTTGTCTTCAAACTCTTGGATATTTTCAAGCAAGAGTGCAAGTTGGCTTCTTGCATTGAAGAAGAAGAAACTTCTAGAATAAAGGGTGACTCATCTTGGGCATCCCGTCGGTCCCACGACCGAAGAGGAGAAACCGGGAAAAAGCTCAGGTCTCGATTGATCGCGCATTCGAGGTTCGGGGTTCGAACCAAATGTTGAATTATCGATATACGCGAGGAAACGGATTTAATGAGTCCGAGATTGGTATTTTCCGTGAGGAATTGCCAAATGTCTGTATGAGGCTCGGAAGCCGGTTTTGCTCCTTTTATGCATTCAGAGCGAGGTTACCCACTTCTGACAGCATATCTTGTATCTGCATCCCACGTCGGTCATTTTGACATAAATTGTCAAATTACGTGGGCACTTGTCCCTTAAGCCGGTAAATGCAAATATGGAGCGGAGATGTCCTACGAGGCCGAAACTGGATTTCTCAGATTGCTTTTTGAGTTTCTTGGGCGATCCGGAGATCACTGTGATCTCTGTTTGCCGAGATTGGGCCTCTAAGGATATGAAAAGTGCATCCAGGACCCTTAAAGCACTGCTCGAGGGGTCTAGATGAGTTGTGTGATTCATTCCGACGATTCCACATTGAGCCTTGAGAAGGCTAGCATTGTGTAATGTAAACATCCGGCGTCAAGTTTCCCCAAAGAGGACCTTCGGATATGGATCTTCATTGAAAATGGCCTTTTGTGCTCCTCGGAGGTTACTCGGGAAACCGTGAAGGGTTTTGCTGTCTGTTTTGCTCAATTGCGAATGTCCGCTGGAGTTTTCAGGGTAATGTAGTGTGAACTTCATTTACCGTAATTCCATCAGACCAGTCTCCGGTTATGCTCTTCCGAAGAGGGGTATGCCCGTTTTGTCGTTCGGGAGTCATTCAGTGTCTGTATGGCTTCCAAAAGATAATCTGAAGCACTGCTCGTGCTCTGTATGATTGTGGGGGCATGGCCGCATCTGATATTTGGAATTAACCTTTCTCCGAGAAACCGGTATTTTTGGACTTCCATTGAAAAGTTGTCTGTATACAGAAAGTTGTTCTGTATAGAACAGATGATTTGCAAAATGCCTTTGGGGACACTTTTCATCTATTTGGCATTGGAGTGGATTTTTGGAGTCCAATATTGGCTATCTTCCGATGATCGAGCGAACTATCGGAAAATAGAACCGTCCGTGTGATATACTGAAAATGCCGGTTTTGGACATTGCTAAGCTCTCTAGTCACTCTGTTGCTCCTTGATGACCCCTGGAGTCCTTCTGTCATATCCACATGTCATTTGCTCAATTTTGCCGACTTGAGGATGAATAGTGATTTTCCGCTCTGTTGAGCCGTTTTTCTGTACTCTGCTCAAGTCATAGCTTGGATCATTGTTGATAATGTAATTTGAATGAGTGAGCCAAAATGGGGTGCTGACAGCTTGCCCCTCTTTGACTGCTTGCTCGAGTAGAGGATGCAGCCAAAGACTTCAGAAGCACCCCAGTTTGATAGCAATGATCGATATGGAACTTCCGATAACAGTCTTCTCCCTCCTACTTTAGATATGTGGGGATATTATACCTGATGCAGAAATCTAAAAGTCAGGATGAACCTGAAGGGACGGACCCCTAAACAGAAGTAGTCGCGAGGGATGCATTGCAGAATGAAAATGCTTGTAAAAAGTAAATGCAAACGCTGGGGAATTGCGTGAGGTGTGGAAGGAATCATTGTGATTCCTCCATCACTGAGCTTGTCTGTGCTTCAATCGATGTTGTGGCAGAATGCTTCGTTGCTTGCCAACTGATTGTTATGCTACTGGGTGGATGGAGTATTTGTATCATCTGAGAACGGGACTCAGTCTTGTGGAAACCTAAAGATGGGACTCGGCCCTGTAAGAGATCAAAGGCTGGGACTCGGCCCTGTGGGAGATCTAACGAAGGAACTCGGCCCTACGGAAGATCAAAGGAAGGGACTCGGCCCTGTGGGGATCTAATGAAGGGACTCGGCCCTACGGAAGATCAAAGGAAGGGACTCGGCCCTGTGGGGATCTAACGAAGGGTCTTGGCTCTACGGAAGATCAAAGGAAGGGACTCGGCCCTGTGGAGATCTAACGAAGGGACTCGACCCTAGGGAAGATCAAAGGAAGGGACTCGGCCCTGTGGGGATCTAACTAAGGGACTCGGCCCTATGGAAGATCAAAGGAAGGGACTCGGCCCTGTGGGGGATCTAACGAAGGGACTCGGCCCTATGGAAGATCAAAGGAAGGGACTCGGCCCTGTGGGGATCTAACTAAGGGACTCGGCCCTAGGGAAGATCAAAGGAAGGGACTCGGCCCTGTGGGAGATCTAACGAAGGGACTCGGCCCTACGGAAGATCAAAGGAAGGGACTCGGCCCTGTGGGGATCTAACGAAGGGACTCGGCCCTACGGAAGATCAAAGGAAGGGACTCGGCCCTGTGGGGATCTAACGACTGGACTCGGCCCTAGGGAAGATCAAAGGAAGGGACTCGGCCCTGTGGGGGATCTAACGACGGGACTCGTCCCTACGGAAGATCAATGGAAGGGACTCGGCCCTGTGGGGATCTAACTACGGGACTCGGCCCTACGGAAGATCAATGGAAGGGACTCGGCCCTGTGGGGATCTAACGAAGGGACTCGGCCCTACGGAAGATCAATGGAAGGGACTCGGCCCTGTGGGGATCTAACGAAGGGACTCGGCCCTACGGAAGATCTGAGGGGATCTAACGACGGGACTCGGCCCTACGGAAGATCAAAGGAAGGGACTCGGCCCTGTGGGGGATCTAACGGCGAGACTCGGCCCTACGGAAGATCAAAGGAAGGGACTCGGCCCTGTGGAGATCTAACGAAGGGACTCGGCCCTACGGAAGATCAAAGGATGGGACTCGGCCCTGTGGGGGATCTAACGACGAGACTCGGCCATACGGAGGATCAAAGGAAGGGACTCAGCCCTGTTGAGATCTAACGATGGGACTCGGCCCTACGGAAGATCAAAGGAACGGACTCGGCCCTGTGGAGATCTAACGAAGGGACTCGGCCCTACGGAAGATCAAAGGAAGGGACTCGGCCCTGTGGGGGATCTAACGACGGGACTCGACCGTACGGAGGATCAAAGGAAGGGACTCAGCCCTGTGGAGATCTAACGATGGGACTCGGCCCTACGGAGGATCAAAGGAAGGGACTCGGCCCTGTGGGGATCTAACGATGGGACTCGGCCCTACGGAAGATCAAAGGAAGGGACTCGGCCCTGTAGGGGATCTAACGATGGGACTCGGCCCTACGGAAGATCAAAGGAAGGGACTCGGCCCTGTAGGGGATCTAACGAAGGGACTCGGCCCTACGGAAGATCAATGGAAGGGACTCAGCCCTTAGGGGATCTAACGACGGGACTCGGCCCTACGGAAGATCAATGGAAGGGACTCGGCCCTATGGGGGGATGTTGCTACTGGGGCGGTTGCGCCTTGCTGATAGTTGGCTTTGCTATTGAGCAACTGTGCTTTTGCTGGTGATGCCCCCGCCGCGCGATGAGGGTTTTTGCTTTGTGGGATGCCTTGTGCTGAGGGACTCGAGCTCTGGGGTGGAGCGCCTACGTATCCCAAGTGGTCGGGAATCAGAGTCTGCCGTAGTTCTTGCCGTTTACAGTACCTGTGATCCTGATATTACTAGTAAATCATGTGAGAAATACTAACAAGTGATAGATATACGTAAGCATGAAAATGTTGTTGCAACACGCAGATCTTCAGTTTTGGGTCACCTAAGTGACTCGTGAAGAATTTTGCTTTAACAGTGCAAATGGGTCTTGTTCCCGGAGGTCTAGATGCGAGGCTTCCAGGGCTCCCGTTAGCCATGCTGGGGCATATCGAGACTTCCCAACGATGCCCTAGCAGTTCTATCGTTTGTTCGACGCGCCCGTCGGCTTTGAACCCTTCTTAATAAGGTACCGTAGGGCGGGTGCATTTGCAATCCGCTTGGGGATTTCTGTTCAGATTTGGTCAGACTCGGTCTGACCATTTCCAAAGCGTTATGACTAAACCCCCGGAGAGGAATGTTTGGGATTTTGGCTCTGTGGTAACCTGTTAAAAGGGCGGCTGTGACCCATTTGGAGTTATGCAAAGACAAAGAGAAAAAAGAAAGCTTGGGAAGCACGTTGCCCCATGCTAAAAGGATACACGGGTTCACGCCTGCAGTGAGATGTACCCCCAGTTTCCTTCGTCCTTCTGTAGTGTAGGTTGTACCGAACTGCTTGGATGGCATGCTCGATTTGCCCACTATGCTTGAGGAGGAATCCTTCGCGTTGGATGGTTGAGCTGTATTGGAGGGCTGATCGGGGATCATGTTGAAATAGATAACCTGGCCACTTTCTCTGGGGATCCCTTGTCCGCACGATGTGTGAGGAACCAGGGGGTCATTTTTATCCATCTCTCGTTTAACTCTCCTTTTGCTGCGGTCACCCACCCGGGGCCGCACCTCTCAACCTAAAGGGGAAGAGCTCTCCTTTTGCCACAACCGCCCCGAAGAGTTTCCGGTCATGCCTCTCTTTTACCCTAACTTTTGCTTAGGCCGCCCCAAAAGGGGTTTTCGACCTAGCGGGCTCGATTCTTTTATCTCTCGAGTTTGCATGGGCGAAGGGTTCGAAGGATTCAACCTCCAAGTGCATTGTGTTCTGTCTCCGTCGAGGAATTGTGTTTGCTGCTCCCCCTTTTTTTTTCGGGGTTTATTGACTGCTTTTGAATTGGCGGTGCCGGTGCTTTTGGTGAACATCGGCGTTGCCTTGTTTTGTTCATTGGCAGGTTTTTCCTGCATCTTTTCTCTCTCTCTTCATTGGCGGGTTTTTCCCACTTCTTTTCGCTCTTTTTTTTTTCCAGCTCGGGTTTGTTTTGTGCCCCGTGTCTTTGTTTGAAACTCCTCGACTTTGCATCGCCGAGGCCGCTTTGGTGTGCTTCGCCTGGTGGAGACTTGTTGTGTGTTATAGCCCTATTTTGTGAGGGCCGGCTTTCTTGGAAGTTTGACTCCTGTGCACTTGAAAGCTTTGCCCTTGCAATCTCTTCAGGTGAATTCCCCTATTGTCTAGAAGGAAAATACAAAATTGCCATAGGGAATCAGTGGCCGGGGTTGTCCTGGTGCTTGTTGTGGAGGAGGCCTGGTCTTGACGCAAATGACCAGGAGCGTTCCAACGTCACTTGCTAGAGTGACCCACAATGGCGACCTCGGGGCGAACTTCAACCAGGGAGGCCCCAGTGTACGTCGCTTGCCAAGGTTGTGTTGGCGCGAACTTCAACCGGGGACGCCCCAGTGTACGTCGCTTGGAAATGTTTATCGTGGGTGTATGATGTCCGAGGTGGTCTCGGTGTAAGCGTTGAACGCGAATGTCCCGGTCTTTATCGTCGATGTGACTCGTGGTGGGCGGTTTGTGCAACTGTCGCCCCTGGCCGTCTCATGTCGTCAATGTCAACTGAAATGGTTGCGTTGATGGCATATGGCTCGCTCAGTTGTTTTTGTCTTTAGCTTTATAGGGGGTACCTCCGTGCCGAGCCCCTTCCTTGTCAAAGTATAAGGGAGGAGGCTCAAGAGGAGTTCTCGGAAAGGCGTGAGCCTGTGCATCATTCTTCGCCTGTGACCGGCGTGTCCCTGTAAAAGATGATTGTCAGCACCCCATTTTGGCCCACCGGCTTCCCACACGAAAATTCCCGACCGAAGCCCGGGACACTATTCATCACCCAGCAATCAGAGGCAAATAGGCGGGCACGGGATCACGAGCAATAGGAGAAAGAGCTAGGCCACTGAGAAAAGCAGAGGAAAGCCATCAGAAGAACGAACGAACAAGGAATTCCCCAAAACGACGGGGCTGGCACTGTGGCACTATTCATCATCGAGTCACCGAAGCACCGAAAGGTGCCCAATATGGGACTCCAAAAATCCCTCTCAGTACCAAAGTGATCAACGACACGTCCGGACGCATTTCCGGGGCAAGCCACATGAGCCGGGACACCCCGACCTCTCACGGACGCCTTTTCTAACAGAGCTCCCGGGGCCCGCTCCACTGACAAGCAGACGGCCCTCCAAGACGGGCCTACAGGCACCCAGGGATCACCAGAGTCGGGGAACAAGCTTCATATGACCTTCCGGAACTCGACTCGGTTTCCCGAAGGACGTTTCAGTGATCATGACCGTCTCCCGGCGAGCCTTCGGGGCACGTCCACGGAAAGTAGAGATCACAACGATCCCCGTACATCTCAAGACATCCAGGGAACACTGAGAAAACCCCGGTCAAAAGTCCCTAGGTCTTCCCGAGCCAACGGTCTTCGGCCGGGGACGACGAGCCAACGCTCCCCACTAGGCTCAAGGGTCACCGAAACGGATGTCAAGACGCACAAAGAGCAATCAGGGACCGGGGGACACTAAACTCCGCTCCGAACGTCCAAACAGGGCAAAACCGACTCTCGAGGCGCCGAGTCGCCCGAACGTTCGTTCACAGGACGCATGGCGATATTAGGCTCCTTCAAATCCTCGTCGTTCAAGCATTCCAAATCTTCAAATTAATTGGACATCGGAGATCGGATGCGAGCTCAATCAAGTTTCATGCATTTTCCGGCTTTTCTCTCAATCGAACGGGACCCACAGCTCAGCCAAGCCGAGCCATCAAGCCGCGGCTCAGGCCCAAGCCACGGCTCAGCCGCAATTAGCCACGGCTTGCCCCTATGGCCGGCGGCTCCAAGCTCCAAGAGCTCCCCTCCACCACAAATTCAAATTTCCTCTTACACACACTCACATCCATCATCTCCCATCAACTTTCCCTAACTTCCCCTACACTCAACATGACCATTTCCCCATCCTAATCCCCCTCCAATTTTCGGCAGCCACCCTAAGCCAATTCGGCAGCCCCTAAGCCCCCTCTAACCGCAATTAACTTCCCTTAACCGAGCCATTAGCATAGCCTATAAAGTCCCATTCTTCATTAACCCTAATCACTTCTTCAACTCCATTCTCTCTCAAGCCAATCTCTCTCCAAAAACCTCTCAAGCTCCAGCCCTCTCCCTCACTTTCGTTCAGCCCATGCCAAGGCCAAAACCGGCCGAAATAGTCGGAAAACCACCCGGTTTCCCGGCAACCACCCGACTCGACTTAAGCCAAAAATCACCAAACATCCTAGCCTACATATTTCTCACCCCCTAAATCCATTTCCGGGCTTAGATTTTCGATTGGAGGTCCCCAACACCCCGTTCCAGCCGTGAACATAATCGGGTCCCGAGACCCCTAGCAGCGCGTATCGAGCCACCAACGACGTGCCATTTCACTCCACGACTTCGGCGAGCCGTGCCATCAAGTTCAAAGGGTTCCTCACAACCCTCACCCTCCCCCGTGAAGAGGTGGTCACGTTCCGAGAGCCGACCGACCGTGCACAACCATCACTCTCCCGTTTCTCTCTTACCGGGTCCACTGATTTTTTACCGGGTTTTCTCTCACATTTTCGGGTTTGTTCAGGCCTTGGCAAGCTCAGGTCTGCCCACAGTCATCTAGATCTGCCTCTTAGAAGTCCAACGAGCCCGACCTTGCACCGTGCCGTGACCGGAGCAAGCGTGCCGACCCTATTTTACCCGACCTACCACGGCTATCTCCTCTCGGGTCCCTCTACCCGTAGCCTTAACCGGGTCTTGCGACTCTCAAGGCCACCTCCCCGACTCTTTTCCTCGTGCATTCGAGGCTAGGTAACGTCTCTTTGCAATTTAGAGAAGCTAGGATTCTCGATTCTTGTTTGTATGAGACGTTTATATGATTTAAAGAACCGAATGCATGAAAGTTTCCATTTTTCTTTCGGATCTACGTCTCCCATGCATTCCCATGCAACGTGTGTCCGTTATGTGCCTATGTACGACCATGCCATGTTTATATGATGCAAGAACTTGTGTGCCATGACGGGAAATGGCTCGGATCCGGATGGGAGAGGTCCTCTTAGCCACGGTTGAGCCAAGGGACTCACGGCCTAGCCTCTAAGGAGAGACCCGTGAGCTCCCTTGGCTTATCCGGGGCTAGGATGACCTCTCCTCTCCCGAATCGAGTCGATTCCTACGTCCCTTTACCGTTAATCACACGTAGCATGTTAGCATGACGAGAAACGATCCGAATCGGGGTCGAAGAAGTCCTCCCGACCCGTGTGTGTCATGGAAGCTCACGGCCATCCTTGGAGGAATGTGGCCGAAAGCTTCCTTGGACCACACGGGTTCGTGAGGCTTTCTTCCGCCATGAGGCGGGTCGATTCCCGTGTATTACCCGTTCCATCACTAATCGAAATGATATTGTATTGTTGCTCTCATTTAAACGCTTTATTCGTATGTGTTTGGCATGATTTCATATCGTTGTGACCATGGCTAAAACGTGACTAAACGAAGGGAATAATGTGGGATCTAGGGAGAAGAGCCTTAGAAGGGTTCGGCCATGCCAAGGAACCCACGGCCATCCCCTTTGCAATAGGGGCCGTGAGGCTCCTTGGTGTGCCCGAAGCCTTCGGGCTCTCCTTTCCTCGAGGCCACGTAATTCCCGCACATCCCTTGTAATCCCACCGTGAAATTAGCTAAAATTAAACCGTAATCGTAACATTGCATAATAAGTGTCGAATAATTTCACAAAAGGGAAACGGGACGGATCATTCGGCTAACTAAGTCACTTGGACTAAATAATTGGGTAAATCAATCCTCAATTTGTAAACGCGTCGATGATTTACAGAACGGTGAGAATGCCCTTCTCCATTAAAATTTCACCATTTCAAAATACCGAGTTGCGTAACACGAATAGAATCGATGTCTAGGGAGCACTCACATGTCATGACTCGGGTCCGGGCCCAATTTGAGGTGTCCCGAGTTGGGGCATGCGAGTCCTCCTTAGACTCCTTCATGTGACGCGATCTCCAATTTATACACGAACATCGCAATTTTAACATCCAAGGGCATAATTGTCATTCCGTAATTCACCGATACTCTAGGCACTAGGAAGTCGGAAACACCTCGATCTATGGAGGGAAAGGGGCAACCCGTCCGGGTACGAGTCTCATTCGCACGGCCCATTCCGTCCACTTTCGGTGTTTCTATCTTCCTATCGTAGATTCGGTGGGGAGCATGTCATTTCAGTTACAAAACACCAAGAATCGGACTAATCATACATCCGACCTAATCAAACACTAGGTAATGGATAGGCGGAATGATAGATTCCAATCTAGAGTCAAGACACGAGTTTGGCTAATTCGGTGAAACCGCAGTGACACTTAACTGAATAAAAGTCATAAAACAAACATACGCATGTAATTGGCTTAGAACCTTATCCTAGCCCACCCTCTTTGTTTGCCTAGGTTAGATGCATTGTCTGCCAATCAACCACGGGTAATAACTGATTAAATCACGTATATTCGACTTAATACACCATTTGTCTATATCCACCGACCATTGTCAGTTGCTTTCTGTATTGTATCAGTTTTATCAGTTTCCTTCTGTTTTATTCTAGCATATGATGATTTATTGCGGTTCGGGCCCAAACCCATAGGTCACGTGTTGCACGGGGTCCAACGCCCCCAAATCATCGAACACGAGGTCTAACGCCTCTTAACTCACCGAGCGCGTGCAACCCGAGTGCGGAATGGGATCTAGCCTCGATTCACCGTCACACTCCGAATTCGGCCTATATGGAAGGCGGATTTGGATTAAGCCCGTGAAACGTGTTTAGATATCACCCGGGAGCTCGATTGGTCCAACGGTTATAGTGGGAACTAATCGGTTCTCCTGCAAACCATCGGCTCAATCGGACCCGACCCCCGGCTCCTTGAGCCCGCGTTGCCTTAATTTGTTTATTGGTTATTCAAAACACACGGTGAACCGAAGCGGAATATTGGCCCAATGCAAACCGATCGGGTTCCATTTGTTTCATTCAGTTGTATCCTGAAATTATTCGAGTGTACATTGTGAGGATCTTATTTGTATATTTATTCACATACTTGTAAGGATCCCGATCGGTGAGCAAGAGGTCCGAGTGTCGAGTCGGTTAAGTCGGTCTATCGTTACCAAGGGATGAGTAAGCTCGAATAATCATGCTCTCGGTTCGCGCAGGGAATCGACCATCACGGTCCGAAGAACTGTAACGCTAAGATAGCGAACCGATCTCTTGACTCACAAGCCTACTCATCCTTCGGATTCTTGGCCCAATTCAATTGATTCATCGATTTTACGGTGTCAAAACGGGCGAGTCGAGTGCGACCCTAAATCACGCGGTAAATAAACAAAATGGCAAGCCTAGCAAGCTAGAGTACCGAAAGGGCGTGCGGGATATAGGCTCGCACGTAATAGAACCCCCGATTCGGAATTTTCGGTTCCGTATGACCATTGCCTTAGCATTTAGGTGTACCCCGTACCCCTAGACCCGGGTAAGTTGCCGGCCCTCGACCTTCGGGTCGTAAAATGGCAAGTGGCGACTCCTTCTCACGTGCGTCCGTCGCGCGTCCCCGGGAAGGTGGACACTCCCAAGCCGCGTTTGCTTAGGCGCGCGCATGCGTGCCCCGACGAGATGAAATTCGGGTGCGCACAGCTTGGCGACTCCACTGGGGATTTACTTAGAGGGTTCGGGCTCGTTCCCGCTTGCTTTGTTTGCTTGTTTATTTACCGCTTTCCGCGTTTCCCGCTTATCTATTTTACGCAGTCTTATTTCCCGCACATGCATTGCACATCATACTAGTTTCTTAGGTACCTTGTCCGACATCCCACGGGCACCAATATAGGAAGCTAGGTTAGTCAGAGGTTCCAAGTAAGGGAATGGATCGAGTCGGCTATGCCACCGAACCGGCCCCCAAAGATCCTCGCTCGATTTCAAGGAATTCACACCCTTGAGTCGGGAGCCCCCATCCCTAGTTAGCGGTTCTCCCAGTAGCACCGAAAACCATGCATACACAGGGACCGTCATGCTGGACCAATTTTTTACTTCCATGCCGTCAATTGACCCAAAAGTCGAGTCTTTGAGTCGGCCCGTAGTTTTTTTTAGGACGGGCATTTTGTTGTTTTTGTAAGAAAGAGCGATGTATACTGTAAAGAACACCACTATAGTTTATCCTTCCGCACTGCATACATCTTTTCGAAAAAAACTTAGGACATTGCATTGATTTGATTCTAAAAACGTTAAGCCGGCATCTCCTCCATCTAGGTAAGGATGGACCGCCCGGCTCCCGATCTTAGGCTCGAAGCAATCACGCCACCAAGGCAAGACATCATGCGCATCTGGAGGACTCTCCGACCGGTGGACCATGCATTCATCCAGGGCATCATTGGAGACGTGGTTATGCTCACCGAGACCCCGGTGGACTGGATCTTCTTGAGGACCGCCGCCGAACTTTGGGATCCCGAGCACGCGGTATTCAATTTCCAGGGGACGGAGTTAGCCCCCACGATCGAGGAGTACACGGCACTCATCCAAAGGCCTACGTCTACGATCCACGGCATCTTCGTGCCTAATCCGTTCACAACCGTCCAGGGTCAGCTCTCCACTCTCCTCCACATACCTGCTCAAGACATCCACGAGGAGCTTCACGAGAGGTGGGACCAAGGCATCCGGATCGCATGGCTCTCCGATTGGACGCTCCTCCGTGCAATGACGCCTACAACGGCTTCCTATCAGCGCGATGCCTGCCATGGATTCTTACTCTTGGTCTTTGGCACTCTCCTATTTCCGTACTCGCCGAACCTCATTGACGGGGCTATAACCCAAGTCGTCCTCCAAGCGATAGGAGGCCATAGTTACGTAGAGGCTTTGTTGGCCGAGACCGTCCGGTCTCTTGACTATGTTAGGGAGGTTCGGCGTGGCAGAATGAGGGGATCCCCGCACTTACTCCAGATTTGGCTTCTCGCTCATATCCGCCCCTTTTGTTCATCACATCCGTTCTCCTACATTGCCGACGAGCGTTCGCTGATCGAGCGCCTGGAACCAGCTATCCCGCCTCCCGAGCACAGTTTCTCGGAATGGAGGCGTTTTTGGCGTGAGTTGACGCTCGCGCGCTTCCTATGGGTTGCTCGATGGAACCCCGGTGACCCCATGATCACGGGATGTCCTGGAATTGTGGGAGTCCCCCTTCTCAGCCATTTGGGGAGCACACTCATATTCCTCGGCCGGGTAATCAGACAGCTCGGTGCCCTGCAAGACGTTCCCGCTGAGGCGGACCGTCTACCTTTCCTCATCCAGTGGGCCGATTCCACATCCACGGCCCCCGCAAGATTCCTGCAGATCCGAGAGATTCGCCGCCAACGGGACGCTTGCGTCATACAGCATCTGTACTTCCCCGAACATCCCACCGACGACGAGCGAGTCTTCGCCGCCACCTCAGCATACGTGGCTCGATTCTACGCACGGGGATTAGCATCGCCGCAACCGTCCCATGCCGCCCCGACTCCCCGCGCTACATCCACCCTCGCCCCCGAAGCCGAGAGTTCCATCCAAGCGGCCATGCACGCGGAGCTAATGGCCATTAGGGAGGAACGGGATAGGCTCCGTTGCGAGCTTGTTGACTCCCGTGCAGAGGTCGCGGACTACCGGGAGCTTCAGACACAGCTGACTCGAGCACGCGCCCGGGTCGCACACCTAGATAGGGTGATGGCCCGCTTAAGCGCGGAGTTGGATCGAGTGCACAAAAGGGCGCGCAACCTTGCCCACCCCTAGGATTAGCGGACGCACTCATTTTTGCCCTCGCTCGGACCGACGCCGCTTTCAGGCGGCCACCGAGCGCAAAGGGATGCCGGATTTACGTTTATGTTCCTTTCTTTTCCGTCGTATGTTCTATTTTGTAAAACTATGGAATTCAAAGCTAATCAATGAAATGACATTAGCATTTCGGAAAACTCGCATACATCTTGTCATTTTACCTATTCCGTACTCATCGTTTTAGATGTCGACGTTTGCCCTTACACATTCTTGGAATCTAGGTGATCACAACTGGCGTCGCACCGCTACCCGACTCGTCAACGTCTCAGGATGGCGGAAGGGGATCACGTCGATGTTTCGGAAGAAGTCAACCCTTCGGTCCCGACTCTCTCTCAACCACCGCAATTGCACGCTCCGCCGCCTCTCACTCCTGCAGGCGTACTCCCGACGTATTCCGCCGCCCTTCCAACACATCTCCCGCCCTCGGCGTCTTCGGGGACACCTCTGCCACCGGCCTCACCAATTTCCGCCGCCACCAATGACCAAGCCCGCATTGCGGCCCTCGAGGGCACGGTCAACCAAATGGCCACCTACATGGCTGAGCTACTTGCCCTACTCAGAGGACCTAACTGAGCCTCTTCGAGCTCCACGCGTCCGCCGGGACCGGGGCCAACGGTCGACCCTACCTCGAAGGCTCCACCAGCTCAAGCCCCATGAAACATTGAGATTCCCGCACCGCCAACGCTGCACACGTCCGCGGTCCACCCCTTCACCAACCCATTTCCGCCGCCGCCGGTCCCCACGGCCGTCCCTCTTCCACCGGCGGCTTTCCTATCCTCGGAGCACGTCCTGTCCGCGCCCCCGCCTGTCTCCATACCGGCCCCAACCATGGCCTATGCGATACCTCCGCCGATGGTTTTCTCGGTGCCCAGTGCACCTGTCCCGACTCATCTTCAAGCCGCGGAGCTCCCTTCCTATCCGTCTCTACATCCTCACGTCGGCCTCTCCTGCCAGGCGCCGCCCCCCATTGACACCACCTTCCACGAACCGGGCACGCCGACTCATGCAGCCCAGTTCGCCTCGCCGATGCATTTCTTCCCCGAGGCTGACACCGAACAGGAACGAAGACTCAAGAGGATGGAAGAAACGATAAGGGCCCTACAAGCGGGTGATGCTCGTCCCGATGAGCGCTACGGCAACTGCAGCCTATTCCCGGCTATGCGGCTGCCCCGAAGTTCAAGATCCCGGAATTCAAGACTTATGAGGGCACAACGGATCCGCGCCACCATCTCCGCCACTACCGGGGGAATATGCTGCAATATTGGAAATACGAGGAGTTTGTCATCCACTCCTTCCAAGACAGCCTGTCGGGATCGGCCCTCGATTGGTTCATGTCACTGAAGGCTGAGGACATCCCGACGTGGGAGGATCTCTCCCGGAAGTTCACCGACCAATACCGATATTGTGCGGAAGCACCTCCCACCCTCCTGGAATTAAGCACCAAAGAGATGGCGAGGGGCCAAAAGTTCGAAGAGTATGCCGCCAAATAGCGTGCCCAAGCCGCATAGCACATTCCCCCGATCAGCGAGGCGCAACAGATCCAATTGTTCCACTCCACACTGAGAGGAGTGTACTATTCGCACCTATTGGCACACACTTCGTCATTTTCTGACCTCATCGAGGCCGGGAAGAAGTTGGATTTGGGCATCAAGCTCGGAAGGATGGAGGACCCCACCAGCAAAGGAGATGAGTCGTCGAAGAAGGTCCCCGCGACATCATCGTCTTCAAGCGGGAGAAGGGGAAAGGAAGTTACGGTGAATACCGTCAACACGGCCGAACATGTCCCTCAGCAATATTCAATGAACTACACGGCGGCGCCTCCCACGGCCCCCTCCTACGCCCCGCAGGCACCTCAATATCGGCCTCAAGCCTCTACCCAACCAATCTACTATTCCGCACTACCGCCTCCACCCTCATCTACGGCGCCCTCGCCTGTCGTCCACCATTATGCCCCTACTCCGTCCCAAGCCCCTCAATACCATCCTCTAGTTCCTAAGACTTCTCAGTCGACACAACGAGTCCCGCCCCCGCAAAGTCAACAGGGCAGTGCAGCACAACCGCGACCTCGCCGACAATACCCGGCCCTGCCGGTTCCGCTTTCCCACATCTACCGGCAAATTCGCGATAAGATCGGGACAATAGCGCCCGGCCCAAGCTTCGATCCAACCATCCAAGATCAAAGCAAGCAGTGCGAATACCATCGGGGGGCACCAGGGCACACCCTGGACACTTGTTGGAGATTGAGGGAGAGGATCCAGGAGATGATCGATGCGAAGGAGCTCGTATTCAATGCTGTAAGGCCTTCGAACGTACAGGCCAATCCTCTTCCCGACCATGGACCGGCTCCGGGGCCCTCCATCAACATGATCACCATATGCACATCAAGGAAGGGCAAAGGCGAGTAAGGTTGTTCCTCCCCCTTCGTGATCGAGTACATACCCGCAGAAGCCGCAGTCGGGTTCACCGGGATTGACGCACCTCCTGCCCCGCTCGTCATAGATATTCCCGACCGAGAACCATACTCGGACGACAAGGTCCCCTGGACCTATGAAGGAGGTGTCGGGAGCCTCGAGCAACAATTTGGCGTCATGGGCATAACCCGCTCGGGACGGCTATACGAGAACCCGGCGACCACCGACAAAGGGAAGGCGCCCACTACTGAAGAGGAGACGAGGCCTAGGACCCTGCCTACTCCGTCCAAGAAGGTGACAGAAGAGGAGGCCAAAGCCTTCATGAAAGTCATCAAAGCGAGCGAGTATAAGGTGGTGGAGCAGATGGCCAAATCTCCGGCTCACATCTCGTTGCTCGCCCTCCTACTCAATTCGGAACCCCACAGGGAGGCCCTCATGCGGGTCCTGACGGCTGCGCAAGTCCCCAAAGGGACGCCCCCGGACTGGATAGAGGAAACCATCAACTCTATCTTCTCCAATACCATCTCGTTTTCGGACGATGAGCTCCCCCCTGAAGGATGCGCTCATTTCCGGGCACTGCACATCGTTTGCAAGTGCAACAACCATATCGTCGGCCGAGTCATGATCGACAACGGTTCCGCACTCAACGTATGCCCGGTAACCACTTTGAAGCAGATGAATGTGGACCTCAACCGCATCCGTCCTAGCAAAACAGCGGTCCGAGCCTTCGATGGTTCGAGGAGAGAGGTAAACGGTTAGATCGACCTCCTCATAGATATCGGCCCATGCTCTTTCAGCGTCACATTCCAAGTGTTGGATATCCCGAACGCCTTCAGCCAACTCCTTGGAAGGCCTTGGATCCACTCGGTCGGCGCTATTCCGTCCTCGCTACACCAAAAGGTGAAATTCATTGTCGAGGAGAAAATCATCACGATCAAAGGGGAGGAGGATTACGCCATCTACAAGGAGACGGCGGTCCCTTACATCAGCGTCGGGGACGACGAAAACCTGCCCTTCCACTCCTTCGAGACCGTCTCTCTTATTCAGGATTACGGAAAGATCGGGCCGTCCCGCGTCGACCGCATGATAGGGAAGGTCCTTCTGCGCCACAATTACATTCCCGGCACCGACCTTGGGGCGCGTGGACAAGGAATCAACCGCCCCATTGAAGTTGAGGAATACAAGCATAGGAAGGGACTTGGCTTTCGCCCCTCCTGCCAAGAAATCATTGAGGCCCGCGCGGAGCAACCGTCTCCACCGCCTCGCCACCCACTATGGTAGGCTCAACAGGGGCATTCCAGTCCCCCCGCTATCACATTTCTTCCCCAGGCCTCCACTCATCATCGAGAGCACCTCTGACGGCCCTTCCTCGAACTTCGACGACACGACCGACGCTTTGCCAACCGTGTGTGCCGTCACCGAGGAGATTCCTTCAGGGGTTCACATCCGCTCGGCGCAAGAAAACGAGGAGCTTAGCAACTGGACCTCAGTCCTGCGCTATTCGGCTGTGATCGCCGATGTGTAAGATTTATCTATGTATGAGATGTTTCCTGCGTGTCGGCGTAGCTGTAGGCCACGCGACGGAAGAGGGAACTCTGTTATGGCTTCGTGATCCGCACCATCAATGAATTCCCTATATGCATTTTTGAATCCTTGTCTATTCCACTCTCTCTTACTCTTTTGTTCATACCATTCTAAATTTTTCTAAGACGATTCTTTCTGTTCTCCAGGCTCCACTCGAATCCAAATCTTCGACGCGTTGATTCGAACCCATCCGAAGAATGTCTCGGAGAGCCCGGACCCATATACTTTGGAAGGGCTCGACGAAGACAGTCTAGTGCCTGAGATAGAAGAGAGTTTGCACCGCCTCGAGGATCGCCAACTCACCTCTATCGAGCCAACGGAAGAGATTAATGTAGGCACCAAGGATGAGCCCCGCAACATAAAGATTGGCACGGGTCTCGACCCAACGCAACGAGCTCGAATGATCGACTTCCTAACAAGATACCAAGAAGTCTTTGCCTGGTCCTACGCCGACATGCCGGGTCTAGACCCGTCGATAGTAAAGCACTTCCTCCCGCTAGACACTGAGAAGTTCCCGCCCAAACGGCAGCAATTGCGACGGCAACGGGTAAGCCTCCTTCTCCGCATCAAGGAAGAGGTTGTCAAGCAGATCAACGCGGGCTTTCTCGAGGTCTGCAACTATTCCGAATGGGTGGCAAACATTGTGCCGGTGGAGAAGAAAGACGGAAGGGTTCGAGTCTGCGTCGACTATCGGGACCTCAATAAGGCCAGCCCCAAAGACAACTTTCCCTTGCCCCACATCGACATACTAGTCGATAACACGGCGCGCCACGCCCAGTTTTCCTTCATGGACGGCTTCTCCGGATACAACCAAATTCGGATGGCCGAGGAAGACAAGATCAAAACGACGTTCACTACCATGTGGGGAACCTTTTGTTACCGCGTCATGCCTTTCGGCCTCAAGAACGCCGGGGCAACTTATCAGAGGGCTATGGTCACATTGTTCCACGACATGATGCACAAAGAAATCGAGGTCTATGTCGACGACATGATTGCCAAGTCCAAAGAAGGAGAAGATCACCTCGTCAATCTGAAACGTCTTTTCAACCGCTTAAAAGAGTACAAGCTTCGGCTTAATCCGGCAAAATGCACGTTCGGCGCTCGATCGGGAAAGCTACTAGGATTCGTGGTCAGCGAGTGCGGTATCGAGGTAGATCCCAATAAAGTCAAGGCGATTAAGGACCTTCCTCCGCCATCCTCGGTCCGCGAAGTACAAGGCTTCCTAGGGCGATTGAATTACATAGCACGATTCATTGCAAACCTGACAGACAAATGCCAACCACTCTTTCGCTTGCTCCGCAAGAACGCGGCGATCGAATGGGACGAAGAATGTCAGAAGGCCTTTGACACCATCAAGGCGTATTTGGTCAAACCGCCGGTATTGGTCCCACCTACACCGGGCCGTCCCCTCGTACTTTACCTAAAGGTGCGCCGCCAATCATTAGGATGCATGCTGGGACAGGAGGAGGAGTCCACACACACAGAGCGCGCGATCTACTACTTGAGCAAAAAGTTCACCGATGGAGAGTCCAATTACCCGGAAATCGAGAAGATGTGCTGCGCATTGGTGTGGGTCATGCAAAGGCTCCGACAATACACGCTTTATCACACGGTCCGCTTGCTGTCAAAGGCGGACCCCTTGACATATTTACTCGACAGTCCCTCCTCCACGCGAAACCTAGCCAAATGGCGTTGTCAGTTGACGGAATATGACATCGAGTACGTGTCCCGCACTTCAGTCAAGGGGCAAGCGATCGCGGATCATTTGGCAGAATTCCCAATTGAAGACCACACATCGATTAATCCCGACTTCCCGGATGAAGGGATTCTCCAAGTAGATGACGAGGGAGAGAAATCGGGGTGGAAGATGTACTTTGACGGCGCCATCAATTCCATAGGATCAGGTATCGGCGCAGTACTGATATCCCCGGACGGACACTATTACCCGGTAGCGGCAAAGATCGACTTCCCGTGCACCAATAATGTGGCCGAGTACGAGGCATGCATTCTCGGCCTACAAGCGGCGATTGATTTCCAGGTAAAAGAGCTCGAAGTATTCGGCGATTCTATGCTCACTATCTTCCAGACATTGGGGCAATGGAAGACAAAGGACGCAAAGCTAGTGCCATATCACGAGTACCTCGAGAAGTTAACCGAGAACTTCGAGGACATCTCGTTCACCTATACTCCGCGCATGACAAATCAATTCACGGACGCGCTTGCAACGCTCGCCTCCATGGTAAGCATCACGAAGGAAAACCTTATCGAGCCTCTTGAGATTGAGATAGCCGAAGGACCGGCACACTGCAACTCAATCGAAGCATCCGAGGCAAAGCCGTGGTATGAAGACATCAAAAACCTTCTACGAACCGGCCAATACCCCCCATTCGCCGACCGCCGCGATCGGAAGACTCTCAGACGCCTCGCGATACATTACTTTTTGAGCGGCGAGATACTCTACCGCCGCTCCTTCGACTCCACACTCCTCCGATGCATCGACGAACACGAATTGCGACGTCTCATGGAGGAAGTGCACGGGGGAAACTGTGGACCTCATATGAACGGTCTCATGCTTTCTAAGAAGATCATGCGCCTAGGCTATTATTGGTCCACCATGGAGACTGATTGTGTGAAGCATGTCAGGCATTGTCACCGATGTCAGGTTTACGCCGATCAGATCAAAGCGCCGCCCAACGAACTGCGCCCTATGACGGCACCATGGCCTTTTTCAATGTGGGGGATGGATGTGATTGGCCTGATCAACCCCAAAGCGTCTAACAGACACATGTTCATTTTGGTGGCAATTGACTACTTCACCAAGTGGATCGAAGCCGTCACTCTTGCGTCAATCACCGCAAAAGCCGTGGCCCGTTTTCTCAGACGCGACATCATCGCCCGATACGGGGTCCTTGCGACAATCATCACAGACAACGCCAAGAACCTGAACAACAAGGTCATCGATGAGCTCTGTGCACAATTCAAAATCCGACATCGCAACTCCACCCCGTACCGTCCCCAAATGAACGGTGCGGTGGAAGCGGCGAATAAGAACATCAAAAAGATCATTGAAAAAATGACGGTGAACTACAAGGATTGGCACGAGATGCTCCCCTATGCACTTTTGGCGTACCATACATCCATACGGACCTCAACCGGGGCAACCCCGTACTCGCTAGTCTATGGCATGGAGGCCGTCCTCCCAATCGAAGTAGAAATCCCTTCCATGAGGATTCTTGCTGAGGCCGAACTCGAAGAAGCAGAATGGGCAAAGCAGCGGTACGAACAGTTGAATTTTACGGACAATGCTATCAACAAAGAATGGCTCGAGCCTTCAACGCAAGAGTCTGCCACCGCGATTTCAACCCCGGCGACCTCGTTTTGAGGAAAGTCCTACACGTCACGCCGGACTCTCGAGGGAAGTTCTCGTACAAATACGACGGCCCCTTCGTCGTCAAAGAGGTTTTCTCCGGTGGAGCAGTCGTCTTGAGCGACATGGACGGCACTGAAACGCCCTTCCCGTCAACGTTGACGCCATTAAGAAGTATTATCCGTGAGCACTCGTATATTCTTTATTCTCCGGGCTCCGTGCCCCTTTCATTGTAAGACATTTTCATTTCCGTGGACGAGTTTCAATTCCCACAATCTGCCCAATACTAAGCTTTCTCGAGAGAAAAAAATAAATTTTCCCGCTAGGTCGAAAACCTTTTCGAGGCGACCTAGGCAAAAGCTAGGGAACGAGTGGCACGACTTAAAATCCCGCAAAAGGGGGGGTCGCGGCAAAAGGAGAGCACAAGTCACTTCCTCTCTAGGTCGAACACCTCTTTGAGGCGGCCTAGGCAAAAGTTAGAGGACCCGATGGGTGCGGTCCCACCTAAACATGGGGGATCGTAGCAAAAGGTGAGCTTTCACGTGAGAAAAATCAAATAAAAAACCCCGCTAGGCTGTTGCGCATCCCGCGGCCTAGGCAAAAGTTAGGGGACAATGTCGGCTCGACCACGAAAGAAAAGCGACACTTTCCCTGTGAAGCTACACCGAGTAGTGGTTCGGCACTCTCCGACGCAAGCAAACTCTCTTCGGCTCTCCAGGCTCGAGACTCGCTTCGAAATGGGGGCCGAATCAATGTATCCTTGACTTGGAGGATCCCATAAGATCCCTCCTTTTACCTTTACACACATATTCTACGGGCTACCCGTTTCAGAAAAAGCCATTCTCCGATAGGGACACGACCACCCTGCAATGGTCACCGATATCAAATCCCCGACACATCTTTACATAGATTCCTCTTACATATACCCCATTCGCCGATTAAGTGCAACTGATATCCTTTGTAGGTTTCCCTGTCTCCATGCACAGGTGTGATTGGGAATTCCAAGGGGCATCTCCTTCTTGATGAATGCACGATTGGCTTGTGCGAGAGATCGGGGTTTCGAACCAAATTGAGGGCATGACAAAGAATCCTCTTGGCTCTAGCTCGAGGGAACGACAAATAACAAGCTCGACTCGGGGCGGGACAATTTGCCTCTGCACCTCCGGCACACCACCTAACGCGGATCCCTGCCTCTGCTCCCCCTTGCACATCGTCCACTTTACCGTTTTCCACGGGCTTCGGCCTAGTAACTTTACCGCTTTCCACGGGCTTCGGCCTAGTAACTTTACTGCTTTCCACGGGCTTCGGCCTAGTAACTTTATTGCTTTCTGGACTTCGCGTCCACTTTACCGTTTTCCACGGGTTTCGGCCTAGTAATTTTACTGCTTTCCACGGGTTTCGGCCTAGTAACTTTACCGTTTTCCACGGGTTTCGGCCTAGTAACTTTACTGCTTTCCACGGGCTTCGGCCTAGTAACTTTACTGCTTTCCACGGGCTTCGGCCTAGTAACTTTATTGCTTTCCGGACTTCGCGTCCACTTTACCGTTTTCCACGGGTTTCGGCCTATTAACTTTACCGTTTTCCACGGGCTTCGGCCTAGTAACTTTACTGCTTTCCACAGGCTTCGGCCTAGTAACTTTACTGCTTTCCACGGGCTTCGGCCTAGTAACTTTATTGCTTTCCGGACTTCGCGTCCACTTTACCATTTTCCACGGGCTTCGGCCTAGTAGCTTTACCGTTTTCCACGGGCTTCGGCCTAGTAACTCTACTGCTTTCCACGGGCTTCGGCCAAGTAATTTTATTGCTTTCCGGACTTCGCGTCCACTTTACCGTTTTCCACGGGCTTCGGCCTAGTAACTTTACCGTTTTCCACGGGCTTCGGCCTAGTAACTTTACTGCTTTCCACGGGCTTCGGTCTAGTAACTTTATTGCTTTCCGGACTTCGCGTCCATGGACTTCGTGTCCACTTTACCGTTTTCCACGGGCTTCGGCCTAGTAACTTTACTGCTTTCCACGGGCCTTGGCCCTACACATGCTGTCGTGCGGGCTTAGACCCCTCACCCGCATTTCGTAACGTTCGCTTCTTAATCAGGTGGTTACCCTATGACAGGTTCGGGCACCTTTGCACATCCCCCCTGAGTATCCAACACGAGGGAACAAACTATTACAGAGAATGACGACAGAAGCGGTTGCCAGGACCAAAATGGGTCCCTCTCATGATCTTTGGCTACATCCTCTAACCGAGCATGCAACCAAAGAGGGGCAAGCTGTCAGCACTCCATTTTGGCCCACCGGCTTCCCACACGAGGATTCCCGACCGAAGCCCGTGACACTATTCATCACCCAGAAATCAGAGGCAAATAGGCGGGCACGGGGTCACGAGCAATAGGAGAAAGAGCTAGGCCACTGAGAAAAGCTGAGGAAAGCCATCAGAAGAACGAACGAACAAGGAATTCCCCAAAACGACGGGGCTGGCACTATGGCACTATTCATCATCGAGTCACCGAAGCACCGAAAGGTGCCTAATATGGAACTCCAAAAATCCCTCTCAGTACCAAAGTGACCAACGACACGTCTAGACGCATTTCCGGGGCAAGCCACATGAGCCGGGACACCCCGACCTCTCACGGACGCCTTTTCTGACAGAGCTCCCAGGGCCCGCTCCACTGACAAGCAGACGGCCCCCCAAGACGGGCCTACAGGCACCCAGGGATCACCAGAGTCGGGGAACAAGCTTCAGATGACCTTCCGGAACTCGACTCGGTTTCCCGAAAGACGTTTCACTGATCATGACCGTCTCCCGGCGGGCCTTCGGGGCACGTCCACGGAAAGTAGAGATCACAACGATCCCCGTACATCTCAAGACATCCAGGGAACACTGAGAAAACCCCGGTCAAAAGTCCTTAGGTCTTCCCGGGCCAACGGTCTTTGGCGGGGACGACGAGCCAACGCTCCCCACTGGGCGTAAGGGTCACCGAAACGGATGTCAAGACGACAAAGAGCAATCAGGGACCGGGGGACACTAAACTCCGCTCCGAACGTCCAAACAGGGCAAAACCGACTCTCGAGGCGCCGAGTCGCCCGAACGTTCGTTCACACGACGCATGGCGATATTAGGCTCCTTCAAATCCTCGTCATTCAAGCATTCCAAATCTTCAAATTAATTGGACATCGGAGATCGGATGCGAGCTCAATCAAGTTTCATGCATTTTCCGGCTTTTCTCTCAATCGAACGGGACCCACAGCTCCACCAAGCCGAGCCATCAAGCCGCGGCTCAACCCCAAGCCACGGCTCAACCCTCCAAGCCACGGCTCAGCCGCAATTAGCCACGGCTTGCCCCTATGGCCGGCGGCTCCAAGCTCCAAAAGCTCCCCTCCACCACAAATTCAAATTTCCTCTTACACACACTGACATCCATCATCTCCCATCAACTTTCCCTAACTTCCCCTACACTCAACATGACCATTTCCCCATCCTAATCCCCCTCCAATTTTCGGCAGCCACCCTAAGCCAATTCGGCAGCCCCTAAGCCCCCTCTAACTGCAATTAACTTCACTTAACCGAGCCATTAGCATAGCCTATAAAGTCCCATTCTTCATTAACCCTAATCACTTCTTCAACTCCATTATCTCTCAAGCCAATCTCTCTCCAAAAACCTCTCAAGCTCCAGCCCTCTCCCTCACTTTCGTTTAGCCCATGCCAAGGCCAAAACCGGCCGAAATCGTCGGAAAACCACTTGGTTTCCCGGAAAACTACTTGGTTTCCCGGCAACCACCCGACCCGACTTAAGCCAAAAATCACCAAACATCCTAGCCTACATATTTCTCACCCCCTAAATCCATTTCCGGGCTTAGATTTTCGATTGGAGGTCCCCAACACCCTGTTCCAGCCGTGAACATAATCGGGTCCCGAGACCCCTAGCCGTGCGTACCGAGCCACCAACGACGTGCCATTTCACTCCACGACTTCGGCGAGTCGTGCCATCACGTTCAAAGGGTTCCTCACAACCCTCACCCTCCCCCGTGAAGAGGTGGTCACGTTCCGAGGGCCGATCGACCGTGCACAACCAACACTCTCCCGTTTCTCTCTTATCGGGTCCATTGATTTTTTACCGGGTTTTCTCTCACATTTTCGGGTTTGTTCAGGCCTTGGCACGCTCAGGTCTGCCCACAGTCATCTAGATCCGCCTCTTAGGAGTCCAACGAGCCTGACCTTGCACCGTGCCGTGACCGGAGCAAGCGTGCCGACCCCGTTTTACCCGACCTGCCACGGCTGTCTCCTCTGGGGTCCTTCTACCCGTAGCCTTAACCAGGTCTTGCGACTCTCAAGGCCACCTCCCCGGCTCTTTTCCTCGTGCATTCGAGGCTAGGTAACGTCTCTTTGCAATTTAGAGAAGCTAGGATCCTCGATTCTTGTTTGTATGAGACGTTTATATGATTTAAAGAACCGAATGCATGAAAGTTTCCATTTTTCTTTCGGATCTACGTCTCCCATGCATTCCCATGCAACGTGTGTCCGTTATGTGCCTATGTACGACCATGCCATGTTTATATGATGCAAGAACTTGTGTGCCATAACGGGAAATGGCTCGGATCCGGATGGGAAAGGTCCTCTTAGCCACGGTTGAGCCAAGGGACTCACGGCCTAGCCTCTAAGGAGAGACCCGTGAGCTCCCTTGGCTTATTCGGGGCTAGGATGACCTCTCCTCTCCTGAATCGTGTCGATTCCTACGTCCCTTTACCGTTAATCACACATAGCATGTTAGCATGACGAGAAACGATCCGAATCGGGGTCGAAGAAGTCCTCCCGACCCGTGTGAGTCATGGAAGCTCACGGCCATCCTTGGAGGAATGTGGCCGAAAGCTTCCTTGGACCACACGGGTTCGTGAGGCTTTCTTCCGCCATGAGGCGGGTCGATTCCCGTGTATTACCCGTTCCATCACTAGTTGAAATGATATTGTATTGTTGCTCTCATTTAAACGCTTTATTCGTATGTGTTTGGCATGATTTCATATCGTTGTGACCATGGCTAAAACGTGACTAAACGAAGGGAATAATGTGGGATCTAGGGAGAAGAGCCTTAGAAGGGTTCGGCCATGCCAAGGAACCCACGGCCATCCCCTTTGCAATAGGGGCCGTGAGGCTCCTTGGTGTGCCCGAAGCCTTCGGGCTCTCCTTTCCTCGAGGCCACGTAATTCCCGCACATCCTTTGTAATCCCACCACGAAATTAGCTAAAATTAAACCGTAATCGTAACATTGCATAATAAGTGTCGAATAATTTCACAAAAGGGAAACGGGACGAATCATTCGGCTAACTAAGTCACTTGGACTAAATAATTGGGTAAATCAATCCTCAATTTGTAAACGCGTCGATGATTTACAGAACGGTGAGAATGCCCTTCTCCATTAAAATTTCACCATTTCAAAATACCGAGTTGCGTAACACGAATAGAATCGATGTCTAGGGAGCACTCACATGTCATGACTCGAGTCCAGGCCCAATTTGAGGTGTCCCGAGTCGGGGCATGCGAGTCCTCCTTAGACTCCTTCGTGTGACGCGATCTCCAATTTATACACGAACATCGCAATTTTAACATCCAAGGGCATAATTGTCATTTCGTAATTCAACGATACCCTAGGCACTAGGAAGTCGGAAACACCTCGATCTATGGAGGGAAAGGGGCAACCCGTCCGGGTACGAGTCTCATTCACACGGCCCATTCCGTCCACTTTCGGTGTTTCTATCTTCCTATCGTAGATTCGGTGGGGAGCATGTCATTTCAGTTACAAAACACCAAGAATCGGACTAATCATACATCCGACCTAATCAAACACTAGGTAATGGATAGGCGGAATGATAGATTCCAATCTAGAGTCAAGACACGAGTTTGGCTAATTCGGTGAAACCGCAGTGACACTTAACTGAATAAAAGTCATAAAACAAACATACGCATGTAATTGGCTTAGAACCTTATCCTAGCCCGCCCTCTATGTTTGCCTAGGTTAGATGCATTGTCTGCCAATCAACCACGGGTAATAACTGATTAAATCACGTATATTCGACTTAATACACCATTTGTCTATATCCACCGACCATTGTCAGTTGCTTTCTGTATTGTATCAGTTTTATCAGTTTCCTTCTGTTTTATTCTAGCTTATGATGATTTATTGCGGTTCGGGCCCAAACCCATAGGTCACGTGTTGCACGGGGTCCAACGCCCCCAAATCATCGAACACGAGGTCTAACGCCTCTTAACTCATCGAGCGCGTGCAACCCGAGTGCGGAATGGGATCTAGCCTCGATTCACCGTCACACTCCGAATTCGGCCTATGTGGAAGGCGGATTTGGATTGAGCGCGTGAAACGTGTTTAGATATCACCTGGGAGCTCGATTGGTCCAACGGTTACAGTAGGAACTAATCGGTTCTCCTGCAAACCATCGGCTCAATCGGACCCGACCCCCGGCTCCTTGAGCCCGCGTTGCCTTAATTTGTTTATCGGTTATTCAAAACACACGGTGAACCGGAGCGGAATATTGGCCCAATGCAAACCGATCGGGATCTATTTGTTTCATTCAGTTGTATCCTGAAATTATTCGAGTGTACATTGTGAGGATCTTATTTGTATATTTATTCACATACTTGTAAGGATCCCGATCGGTGAGCAAGATGTCCGAGTGTCGAGTCGGTTAAGTCGGTCTATCGTCACCAAGGGATGAGTAAGCTCGAATAATCATGGTCTCGGTTCGCGCAGGGAATCGACCATCACGGTCCGAAGAACTGTAACGCTAAGATAGCGAACCGATCCCTTGTCTTACAAGCCTACTCATCCTTCGGATTCTTGGCCCAATTCAATTGATTCATCGATTTTACGGTGTCAAAACGGGCGAGTCGAGTGCGACCCTAAATCACGCGGTAAATAAACAAAATGGCAAGCCTAGCAAGCTAGAGTACCGAAAGGGCGTGCGGGATATAGGCCCGCACGTAATAGAACCCCCGAATTCGGAATTTTCGGTTCCGTATGACCATTGCCTTAGCATTTAGGTGTACCCCGTACCCCTAGACCCGGGTAACTTGCCGGCCCTCGACCTTCGGGTCGTAAAATGGCAAGTGGCGACTCCTTCTCACGTGCGTCCCCAGGAAGGTGGACACTCCCAAGCCGCATTTGCTTAGGCGCGCGCATGCGTGCCCCGACGAGATGAAATTCGGGTGCGCACAATGACAAAGAAGATGGTGTGTTAGGCGACTGTGCGGTGGAGTATGCGGTAAGAAATATGGGGTGGACCCATGGGAAAATCCCTTTTGTCCCGCACGCGACCCATGGGGTGTCGCGTGTGGATGATATTTGTTTCCGGGAATGTAGTTATCACCACTCTGGAGTGGTTAGACCATGACTGAGGTCACATAAGCATATTTTCCCTAATTGCGAGTAGGCCTGCGCAGCCGTCCTAGGGAAGGCTCGAGGAGCCGAGTCCCAGGAGGACAGGTGAGTCGAACAGGTCCAACAGAACTGATAGGGCGTCTTCGAGACTGTCCTAATGCTCCATTGAAGGATTTGTTCATGTCGGGAGCCCATTTGTGGGAATGCATTTGAATGAAAGCAATAGAGAGTTTAAAGAAAACTGCGCGTGTTGCCCCAGTGTTTAGTCGGTGACCACAACGGAGGTGAATGAGATCCATTCTTTGATCGGAGGCATGACCGTGCTGGTCTGCGATCGAGAGTTGGGTCATACTTTGTTTGTGGAGCTGTCATTTTCTGTCTTTGCAGTGGAAGGATTAGACTTGCTCCTTGAAGTATCGCTTGGATGAATTTGAATCCAAGTCGATTTTGGATTTCAGATGAGCCTGAAAGTAATAAATGCGAGGTGTCAAAAACCTGAAAGCAGTAAATGCCGGGCCGAAGCCCAAAAGCAGTAAATGCTGGGCCAGGGCCCGAAAGCAGTAAATGCAGGACCGAGGCCTAATGCAGTAAATGCAGGGTTGAAGCCCAAAAGTGGGGCCCAAGTCCGATGAGTGGCCGAAGCCCAAAAGTGGGGCCAAAGCCCGATGCAGTAAATGCAGGGCCGGAGCCCAATGCAATAAATGCGGGGTCGATAGGAAAGTGCAAGAAATGTGAAAGCAAAGGTCAATGCTGAGGAATAGCGCTGGGCGCTGCAAGGCGGTGACGCTGATTTGCTTGCGGTATTGCTCTGTGGAGCAAGGATGGGGACTTAGTGTTGAAATTCCAAGGAGCTGGATGAGAGACGTTTGTTGTTTCAATTGTGGTCGCTCAGTATTCAGGCTGTCTTCTTGTTGAGAATTTCCTGCAATGGAAAAAGAAAACAATGAAGGAGCATGAACTGTTCAGGATTTCAATGCAAGAGTGTAGGGAAGCGAACTTGCCTGGTAGGTGTCGTGCGAGCACACCGAGAGACATGCATTGATACGTTGAGCAGGCATGTATGAGTTGGTGTGAACATGCTTGGACATGTGTGAGGCACGCTTGATCATTGGTAGATGCGTGGGGTCACGCGGAGGGATGTGCGTCCGGTCATTCGGTGACACTCTCTGTTAGGAAGAAGTTAGTGTTAGTTAACTTCGCCTGGGAAGGTTGATCGGCCCTCGGGCCACAGCTCGTCTTGCCGTGGAGGAAGGGTGAAGGTCGCGAGTGGCCTACCCGCGAAAATGGGCACGACTCGCCTGTCGTGCGGGACATGGTAGTTGCTGTGCAAGCATCGGATGCAGGCAATGTATGAGTTTTCAAAAGCTAATGCCGTTGCATTCATTTGATTCAAGTTCCCAAATTTACGAAGATGGTTCATTTGAAAAAGGGAACTTAAGCAATAAACCAATGCAATGTCTTAGTTTGTTTGAAAACATGCATGCAGTGCAGAAAAGTAAAGTATAACTGTATCTGTTACAATGTACATCGCTCATTATAGAAAAACAACAAAAGGCCCGCCTAAAAGAAAAACTACGAGCCGACTCAAAGACTCAACTTTTGGGTCGGTTGGCGGCATGAAGGTTATTTTTGGTCCAGCATGACGGTCCCTGTTTATGCATGGTTTCGGTGTTCTACTGGGAAAACCACTAACTAGGGATGGGGGCTCCCGATTCAAGGGGATCAATTCCTTGAAATCGAGCGAGGATCTTTGGGGGCCAGTTCGGTGGCGGAGCCGACTCGATCCGTTCCCTTACTCGGAACCTCTGACTAACCTAGCTTCCTAAATTGGTGCCCGTGGGATTTCAGGCATTTGGTACCTAAATCCACTAGAATGATGCAATGCAAGTGCAGAAAAGAAAATGTGCGCAAAATAAATGTACGGAAAGCGATAAATAAACATGCAAGAAAGCAAACGGATCGAGCCTGAACCCACTAAGTATGTCCCTAGTGGAGTCACCAAGCTGTACGGACCCGAATGTGGACTCTCGTCGGGGCCCGCATGCGCGCTTTTGGATCGCGCGGCTTGGGATTTGTTCCACCTTTCCGTGGGGACGCGTGACGAACACGCGTGAGAGAAGGAGTCGCCACTTATCATTTTACGACCCGAAGGTCGAGGGCGGATAAGTTACCCGGGGTCTAGTGGTATGGAACACCTAGTTGTTGTTAAGGCAATGGTCTGTACGGAACCGGAAAGTCCGTGTTTCGGGGGTTCATGTTACGTGCGGGCCTATATCCCGCATGCCCTTTCGGTACTCTGATTTGCTAGGCTTGCATTTTTATTTTTATTTATCGCATGAATTAGGGTGCACTAGACTCACACGTTTTGACACCGTAAATTCGGTGAATTAAACGATATCGATTGAGAAGCCGAGAGAAAAGTAAGCCTGTATGTCGAGGAATGGGTTCACTATCTTTCGTTACAGTTCATCGAACCATAACGATTGACTCCCTGCGTGAACCGAAACCACGAACTTTGAGGTTTACTTTCCTATGGGCAAACGTTGAATCGATTTCGATTAATTATACTCTCGAACCGTTCGCTCACTGAATGGGATTCTTACAATAACAAATGTACAAATAACTCCTTACAATGTGCCCTCAAAATAAATACAATAAATTACAAATGATTGAATCCCATTCGGTTCGCTTTCGGTTAATATTCCTCTTGATTCACCGTGAGTTTAGGAAATAACTGAAAAGTGCAATTCAGTGGGCTCTCAGTGAATGGGGGATTGAACCTATGAGTGATGATTGGGGCGTTGGACCCTGTGATCGATGATTAGGGCGTTGAACCCTAATATTATTCGGCCTAGGGATCAGGCTCGACCCGCATGGCAAACAGGGGCGAAAAGATAATAAGCAGCAGGTAAATAACAGACAATGTGTTTGTATTCACCGAATGTACGTGGATTAGCAAGTTTATTAACCCGGGGTATTTTGGCATGCAAATCCTATCCTAGACAAACAAACGTGTGCCAATGTTTTAGCATTCGGCTTTGGTTTGAGAACCTGACATATCGGGTGTCCGTAGTCAAGTTTCGTGTGTGTGAATTGTTTTTACAGTGATTCGGTGCTGTGACACTGAATTACCACTGAATTAACCCAACTCGTGTTTTGACTCTAGATTTGGAACCTAGAGTTCCACCTAACCATTTTCTAGCATTTGGTTAAGTCGAATGGAATGATTAGTCAGGTAATTGTAATTTTTGACACAGAATACCCAACTGACATCTTAAACGATACTAAGATGACGCCAAATCACAAAATGATGTTCTTGCCCTTGATTTGAAAATTTGTTTTTTTGAAAAGGAGAACAACATAATACGGATTTGAAAGTATGAGGGTTTTGAAAAGGGCATTAACACCGTTTTGTAATTCGTCGACACGAGTTACAAATTAATGTCCAATTCGTGCAAAGTTGTTTAAATTGAATGAATTAACCCATTCGTAGAATTAATGCTTAAGGGTTGTGCCGAATGCATTAATTGTGAAAACGATTCGTGACTCGAAGACCAAGATGATTCCATAAGGATCGAGGATAATTTGGTCCAATGACCGAAACTACCTTCGTAACCGAATGGACCCGAATGAGTCATCGATACCCGAATCCATGCATGCTTTGTTTTGAAAAGACATTTTCGTGCGATATTGCAACGATAATGTAAATTGCAAATTACACGAAAGCCGAGAACGGACTCAAAACGGGAAGAGGAAGCCTCATGCAACCCGTACGAGTCTAAGAGGCTCTCGGTCACTTCTCCTTGGAGATGGCCGAGAGGTCCCATGGCCCGAATGAGGTTCCACGAGGTTTCCCCATCTCGTTTCGAATCATTTCTCGCATGCTTAAATGACAAACATGATAAATGACACGATTAAACGAAAGTCGGTATTGCCATGATTTGAATAACGCATTCGAACATGCAAACATGCACAAACAAGTTATTTAAGGAATCGATAAAACAATACCGACTTCATGCATGTAAGAAAACACGAGAAAACTCAGGAATCGAACTTAGATCGGGCTAAGAAGGCCGTTCTTAACCCGAGAAAAGCAAGCCAAGTCTCGGTTACCTCTTCTTGAGGCAAACCCGAGAGCTCTTTTGCTTATTTCAGGTCGGGAAGGTCTTCCGAGGGTCGATCCAAACGTTTCCCGACATGCTAACATGTTAATCGAGGATAAACATGAATGATATAATGTAAAAGTGCATAAACATGAAGTCTTGCAAGTGAACATGCTTTGTGCACCATATTACTCCATAGCCATGCAAATAATGTGAAAAGCCCTATCTCCTCTAAGTCAAGAGTGATTTACCTAGCCTCGGGATACGAGGAAAGAGTAGGGGAAGTGTTCGAGAGTCGGGTGACCCGGTAGAACGCTTGGAAGGATGCTCGGGTGCAAAGGATGCACGTTCGGGGAGCTAGGTGCACGGGGAGTGCGGTTGGAGTGCACGGGAGGCGCGCGGGGCGCGCGGGCGCACGGGTGGGCGCGCGGGCGTGCAGGCGTGCGCGCGGGGCGTGGGCTGGCACACGGCTGGCACTGTTCACCCGAGAGTGACGATTCTTCACCCGAAATGCACTAAATAACCTGAAACAATAATTTAAAGACTTCAAATGGAAAAACCAATTTCACCAATGAACTCCATGGGTCCAAAACATATGGTCCATGGAGTTTGAGAATTTTTGAACTTAAGTCAGGATGATTAACATCGGCTTCCGACTTAAGAACTTCGAAGCTTTCTTCGGGTTTTCTTCGGTTTTTCTCTCTTGGTTTTGAAGTGTTGAAGCTTGCTGGTTTTGGCTATGGAGTTGAGAGCTTTTCTTAAGGGAGAAAGCTTGGAGAGAGTGTGCAAGAGGAGAAGTCATTATCTTAATCACTTTTGGGCCATTTATAGGCAAAGCTAATGGATAATTAAGCAAAAGTAAGCACACTTAAGCCCTCCCATTAGCAAATTTCGGTTTGCCTAATGAGGATGAGGATGAATGTGAGCCAAGTATCCTTTATGTGGAAGAGGCAAAAGCATTAATGAGCATTGATGAAGGCTTGAGTGTTGTCTTCAAACTCTTGGATATTTTCAAGCAAGAGTGCAATTGGCTTCTTGCATTGAAGAAGAAGAAACTTCTAGAATAAAGGGTGACTCATCTTGGGCATCCCGTCGGTCCCACGACCGAAGAGGAGAAACCGGGAAAAAGCTCGGGTCTCGATTGATCGCGCATTCGAGGTTCGGGGTTCGAACCAAATGTTGAATTATCGATATACGCGAGGAAACGAATTTAATGAGTCCGAGATTGGCATTTTCCGTGAGGAATTGCCAAATGTCTGTATGAGGCTCGGAAGCCGGTTTTGCTCCTTTTATGCATTCAGAGCGAGGTTACCCACTTCTGACAGCATATCTTGTATCTGCATCCCACGTCGGTCATTTTGACATAAATTGTCAAATTACGTGGGCACTTGTCTCTTAAGCCGGTAAATGCAAATATGGAGCCGGAGATGTCCTACGAGGCCGAAACTGGATTTCTCATATTGCTTTCTGAGTTTCTTGGGCGATCCGGAGATCACTGTGATCTCTGTTTGCCGAGATTGGGCCTCTAAGGATATGAAAAGTGCATCTAGGACCCTTAAAGCACTGCTCGAGGGGTCTAGATGAGTTGTGTGATTCATTCCGACGATTCCACATTGAGCCTTGAGAAGGCTAGCATTGTGTAATGTAAGCATCCGGCGTCAAGTTTCCCCAAAGAGGACCTCCGGATATGGATCTTCACTGAAAATGGCCTTTTGTGCTCCTCGGAGATTACTCGGGAAACCGTGAAGGGTTTTGCTGTCTGTTTTGCTCAATTGCGAATGTCCTCTGGAGTTTTCAGGGTAATGTAGTGTGAACTTCATTTACCGTAATTCCATCAGACCAGTCTTCCGGTTATGCTCTTCCGAAGAGGGGTATGCCCGTTTTGTCGTTCGGGGAGTCATTCAGGGTGTCTGTATGGCTTCCAAAAGACAATCTGAAGCACTGCTCGTGCTTTGTATGATTGTGGGGCATGGCCGCATCTGATATTTGGAATTAAATTTTCTCCGAGAAGCCGGTATTTTTGGACTTCCATTGAAAAGTTGTCTGTATACAGAAAGTTGTTCTATATAGAGCAGATGATTTGCAAAATGCCTTTGGGGACACTTTTCATCTATTTGGCATTGGAGTGGATTTTTGGAGTCCAATATTGGCTATCTTCCGATGATCGAACGAACTATCAGAAAATAGAACCGTCAGTGTGATATACTGAAAATGCCGGTTTTGGACATTGCTGAGCTCTCTAGTCACTCTGTTGCTCCTTGATGACCCCTGGAGTCCTTCTGTCATATCCACGTGTCATTTGCTCAATTTTGCCGACTTGAGGATGAATAGTGATTTTCCGCTCTGTTGAGCCGTTTTTCTGTACTCTGCTCAAGTCATAGCTTGGATCATTGTTGATAATGTAATTTGAATGAGTGAGCCAAAATGGGGTGCTGACAACGGGCACATGTTCATTTTGGTGGCGATTGATTACTTCACCAAGTGGATCGAGGCTATCACTCTCGCGTCAGTCATCGCAAAAGCCGTAGCCCGTTTCCTCAGAAGCGACGTCATCGCCCGGTACGGGGTCCCTGCGACGATCATCACGGACAACGCCAAGAACCTAAATAACAAGATCATCGACGAGCTCTGTGTACAATTCAAAATCCGACACCGCAACTCCATCCCATACCATCCTCAAATGAACGGTGCGGTGGAAGCGGCGAATAAGAACATCAAGAAGATCATTGAAAAAATGACGGTGAACTACAAGGATTGGCACGAGATGCTCCCCTATGCACTCTTGGCGTACCGGACATCCATACGGACTTCAACCGGGACAACCCCGTACTCCCTAGTCTATGGCACGGAGGTAGTCCTCCCAATTGAAGTGGAGATCCCTTCCATGAGGATTCTTGCCGAGGTCGAACTTGCAGAAGCAGAGTGGGCGAATCAACGATACGAGCAACTAAACCTCATCGACGAGAAAAGGCTAAAAGCGTTGTGCCACGGGCAGTGCTACCAACAAAGGATGGCACGACCATTCAATGCCAAGGTCCGTCCCCGAGACTTCAGTCCCGGTGACCTTGTCCTGAGGAAGGTTCTACATGTCGCACCCGACTCTCGAGGAAAGTTCTCGTACAAATAAGACGGCCCCTTCGTCGTCAAAGAGGTTTTCTCCGGAGGAGCGGTCATTTTGAACGATATGGACGGCACCGAAAATGCCCTCCTCGTAAACGCTAACGCCATCAAGAAGTATTATCCATGAGCGCTCGTATGTATTTTCGTTTTTATTACTCGCCGGGCTCCGTGCCTGTTTCATTGTAAGACATTTTTGTTCCCGTGAACGAGCGTCAATTCTCGCCGTTTGTCCAATACTAAACTTCCTTGAGAGAAAAAAATAAAATTTTCCCGCTAGGTTGAAAACCTCTTCGAGGCGACCTAGGCAAAAGTTAGGGAACGAGTGGCACGACTTCAAATCCCTTCAAAGGGGAGTCGCGGCAAAAGGAAAGCATAAATCATTTCCTCGCTAGGTCGAAAACCTCTTCGAGGCGGTCTAGGCAAAAATTAGAGGATCCGAGGGTGCGATCTCGCCCAAACAAGGGGAATCGTAGCAAAAGGTGAGCATTCATGTGAGAAAGATCAAATAAAACACCCCGCTAGGTTATCACGCATCTTGCGGCCTAGGCAAAAGTTAGGGGACAACGTCGGCTCGACCACGAAAGAACGGCAACACTTCTTCGTGGAGCTACACCGAGTAGTGGTTCGGCATTCCCGGACGCAAGCAAACTCTCTTCGACTCTCCGGGCTCGAGACTCGCCTCGGAATGGGGTCGAATCGACGTATCCTTGATTTGGAGGATCCCATAAGATTCCTCCCATTACCGTTATGCACACAATTCTACGGGTTACCCGTCTCAGAAAAGCTATTCTACGATAGGGACACGGCCGCCTTCCAAATGGCCACCGATATCATGTCCCCAACACATCTTTACATAGATTCCTTTATGCGTCATAGTCTAAATGATTTCGCGCGGCTGACATCCTTTGTAGGCCTCTCTTTTTAACGCGCAAGTGCGATTGAGACCCCCGGGGGCATCTTCTCCTTGACGGACTCACATCTGCCTCATGCGACAGGGTGTGATCTCAATGCGCCGAAAACCGTCGAGGGATGCACCACACCGCCCAAACCAACGATGTTCAAGGAAGGACGAGCGATAAAAGATCATCATCAGTCGCCGCGCATGAAGCGGTCCAGATCTGAACGCCAATCGAGCCGTGTCACACAACGCTTTGCGCGAATCCTAAACTTCGAATTCCTGTTCGGGTCTTTCCTGGTTTTTAAATTCCTGTTCGGGCCCATCCCAGTTTTAAATTTTCGCTCGGGTCCATCTCGGTTTTAAATTCCTGTTCGGGTCCATCCCGGTTTTAAATTCCTGTTCGGGTCCATCCCGGTTTTTAAATTCCTGTTCGGGTCCATCCCGGTTTTAAATTCCTGCTCGGGTCCATCCCGGTTTTAAATTCCTGCTCGGGTCCATCCCGGTTTTTAAATTCGGGTCCATGTCTTAAATTCCTTCGGGTCCATCCCGGTTTTAAATTCCTGCTCGGGTCCATCACGGTTTTTAAATTCCTGTTCGGGTCCATCCCGGTTTTTAAATTCCTGTTCGGGTCCATCCCGGTTTTTAAATTCCTGTTAGGGTCCATCCCGGTTTTTAAATTTCGGTTCGGGTTCATATCGGGTTTAAATTCCTAATCGGGTCCATCCCGGTCTTAAATTCCTGTTCGGGTCCATCCCGGTCTTAAATTCCTGATCGGGTCCATCCCGGTGTTTAAATTCCTGTTCGGGTCCATCCCGGTCTTAAATTCCTATTCGGGTCCATCCCGGTCTTAAATTCCTGCTCGGATCCATCCCGGTCTTAAATTCCTGTTCGGGTCCTTCCCGGTCTTAAATTCCTGCTCGGGTCCATCCCGGTTTTAAATTCCTGCTCCTGTTCGGGTCCATCCCGGTTTTTAAATTCCTGGTCAGGTCCATCCGGGTCTTAAATTCCTGCTCGGGTCCATCCCGGTCTTAAATTCCTGGTCGGGACCATCCCGGTCTTAAATTCCTGTGCAGGTCCATCCCGGTCTTAAATTCCTGCTAGGGTCCATCCCGGTCTTAAATTCCTGCTCGGGTCCATCTCGATTTTAAATTCTTGTACGGGTCCATCCCGGTTTTAAATTCCTGCTCGGGTTCATCCGGTTTTAAATTCTTTTTCGGGTCCATCCCGGTCTTAAATTCCTGCTCGGGTCCATCCCGGTCTTAAATTCCTGCTCGGGTCCATCCCGGTTTTAAATTCATGCTCGGGTCCATCCCGGTTTTAAATTCCTATTCGGGTCCATCCCTGCTTTAAATTCCTGTTCGGGTCCATCCCGGTCTTATATTCCTGCTCGGGTCCATCCCGGTTCTTAAATTCTTGTTCGGGTCCATCCCGGTTTTTAAATTCCTGTTAGGGTCCATCCCGGTTTTAAATTCTTGTTCGGGTCCATCCCGGTTTTAAATTCCTTAGGGTCCATCCCGGTCTTAAATTCCTGTTCGGGTCCATCCCGGTCTTAAATTACTGTTCGGGTCCATCCCGGTGTTTAAATTCCTGTTCGGGTCCATCCCGGTCTTAAATTCCTTTTCGGGTCCATCCCGGTCTTAAATTCCTGCTCGGGTCCATCCCGGTCTTAAATTCCTGTTCGGGTCCATTCCGGTCTTAAATTCCTCTTCGGGTCCATCCCGGTCTTAAATTCCTGCTCGGGTCCATCCCGGTTTTAAATTCTTGCTCGGGTCCATCCCGGTTTTTAAATTCCTGTTCGGGCCCATCCCGGTTTTTAAATACCTGGTCGGGTCCATCCGGGTCTTAAATTCCTGCTCGGGTCCATCCCGGTCTTAAATTCCTGCTCGGGTCCTTCCCGGTCTTAAATTCCTAGTCGGGTCCATCCCGGTCTTAAATTCCTGTGCAGGTCCATCCCGGTCTTAAATTCCTGCTCGGGTCCATCCCTGTTTTAAATTCCTGCTCGGGTCCATCTCGATTTTAAATTCTTGTTCGGGTCCATCCCGGTCTTAAATTCCTGCTCGGGTCCATCCCGGCTTTAAATTCCTGTTCGTGTCTATCCCGGTCTTAAATTCCTGCTCGGGTCCATCCTGGTTTTTAAATTCCTGTTCGGGTCCATCCGGGTTTTTAAATTCCTGTTAGGGTCCATCTTGGTTTTTAAATTTCGGTTGGGGTCCATTTCGGTTTTAAATTCCTGTTCGGGTCCATCCCGGTCTTAAATTCCTGTTCGGGTCCATCCCGGTCTTAAATTCCTGTTCGGGTCCATCTTTGTCTTAAATTCCTGTTCGGGTCCATCCCGGTTTAAATTCCTGTTAGGGTCCATCCCGGTTTTTAAATTTCGGTTTGGGTCCATTTCGGTTTTAAATTCCTGTTCGGGTCCATCCCGGTTTTAAATTCCTGTTCGGGTCCATCCCGGTCTTAAATTCCTGTTCGGGTCCATCCTGGTCTTAAATTCCTGTTCGGGTCCATGTTTGTCTTAAATTCCTGTTCGGGTCCATCCCGGTTTTAAATTCCTGTTCGGGTCCATCCAGGTTTTAAATTCTTGCTCGGGTCTATCCCGGCTTTAAATTCCTGCTCGGGTCCATCCCGGTTTTAAATTCCTGTTCGGGTCCATCCCGGTCTTAAATTCCTGTTCGGGTCCATCCCGGTCTTAAATTCCTGTTCGGGTCCATCTTTGTCTTAAATTCCTGTTCGGGTCCATCCCGGTTTTAAATTCCTGTTAGGGTCCATCCCGGTTTTTAAATTTCGGTTGGGGTCCATTTCGGTTTTAAATTCCTGTTCGGGTCCATCCCGGTTTGAAATTCCTGTTCGGGTCCATCCCGGTCTTAAATTCCTGTTCGGGTCCTTCCCGGTCTTAAATTCCTATTCGGGTCCATGTTTGTCTTAAATTCCTGTTCGGGTCCATCCCGGTTTTAAATTCCTGTTCGGGTCCATCCAGGTTTTAAATTCTTGCTCGGGTCGATCCCGGCTTTAAATTCCTGCTCGGGTCCATCCCGGTTTTAAATTCCTGTTCGGGTCCATCCCGGCTTTAAATTCCTGCTCGGGTCCATCCGGGTTTTAAATTCCTGTTCGGGTTCATCCCGGCTTTAAATTCCTGCTCGGGTCCATCCGGGCTTTAAATTCCTGTTAGGGTCCATCCCGGTCTTAAATTCCTGTTCGGGTCCATCCCGGTTTTAAATTCTTGTTCGGGTCCATCCCGGTCTTAAATTCCTGCTCGAGTCCATCCCGGTTTTAAATTCCTGCTCGGGTCCATCCCGGTCTTAAATTCCTGTTCGGGTCCATCGCGGTCTGAAATTCCTGTTCGGGTCCATCTTTGTCTTAAATTCCTGTTCGGGTCCATCCCGGTTTTAAATTCCTGTTAGGGTCCATCCCGGTTTTTAAATTTCGGTTTGGGTCCATTTCGGTTTTAAATTCCTGTTCGGGTCCATCCCGGTTTTAAATTCCTGTTCGGATCCATCCCGGTCTTAATTCCTGTTCGGGTCCATCCCGGTCTTAAATTCCTGTTCGGGTCCATCTTTGTCTTAAATTCCTGTTCGGGTCCATCCCGGTTTTAAATTCCTGTTCGGGTCCATCCAGGTTCTAAATTCTTGCTCGGGTCTATCCCGGCTTTAAATTCCTGCTCGGGTCCATCCCGGTTTTAAATTCTTGTTCGGGTCCATCCCGGCTTTAAATTCCTTCTCGGGTCCATCCGGGCTTTAAATTCCTGTTAGGGTCCATCCCGGTCTTAAATTCCTGTTCGGGTCCATGCCGGTCTTAAATTCCTGTTCGGGTCCATCCCGGTCTTAAATTCCTGCTCGGGTCCATCCCGATTTTGAATTTCTATTCGGGTCCATCCCGGTCTTAAATTCCTGTTCGGATCCATCCCGGTTTCAAATTCCTGTGCGTGTCCATCCCGGTTTTAAATTCCTATTCGGGTCCATCCCGGTTTTTAAATTCTTGTTCGAGTCCATCCCGGTTTTCAAATTCCTGTTCGGGTCCATCCCGTTCTTAAATTCCTGCTCGGGTCCATCCCGGTTTCTTTCGGGTCTGTTCCGGTCTTAATTTCCAGCGCAATGTCCGGACATGTCCAAACGAGGTGCGAGCAGCCGCCTTGGGGGAGCGGCATCAGAGCAGTCGCCGGGTCCAAAAAAGGGGGTGCTTCTTATAATCTCTGGCTACATCCTCTAACCGAGCATGCAACCAAAGATGGGCAAGCTGTCAGCACCCCATTTTGGCCCACCGGCTTCGTACATGAATATACCCGGTCAAAGCCCGGGTTACTATTCATCACCCGGCAATCAGAGGTGAAAGTGCGGTCACGAAGTCATGAACAAGAGGAGAAGAGCTGGGTCTACTAGAAAAGCACTGGAGAGCGGTCGGAAGAACTTACAGGCAAAGAACCCCGAAAACAGCGGAGCTGGCATTGCGGCACTATTCTTCACCAAAATCACTGAAGCGCCGAAGGGTGCCCAATATGGGACTCTAAAAATTTCCCTTGGTGCCAAAGTGACCAACAACACGTCCGGGCGCATTTCCAGGGCATACCACATAAGCCGAGACACCCCGATCTCTCACGGATGCCTTTTCTGACAGGGCTCGCGGGGCCCGCTCCACTGACAAGTAAACGGCCCCCTAAAATGGGCCTACAGGCACCCAGGAACCATCAAGGCCATGGGAGAAATCTTCGGGGCACATTCACGAAAAACAGAGATCACAGCGATCCCCGGACACCTCAAGACATTCGGAGAACACGGAGAAAGCCCCAGTCACAAGTCCCTAGGTAGTCCCGGGCCAACGGTCTTTGGTCGCGGACAACGAGCCAACGATGTCCCACGAAGCAAAAGGGTCACCGAAACGAATGTTAAGAGGCACAAAGAGCAATCGGGGACCGGGGGCAGTCAATTCCACTCCAAACGTCCAAACATGGCAAAAGCGGCTCTCGAGGCGCCGAGTCGCCTGAACGTTCGTTCATACGACGGATGGCGATATTAGGCTCATTCAAATCCTCTTCATTCGAGTATTCCAAATCCATAAATTAGTCGGACATCGGAGATCGGATTCGAGCTCAATCAAGTCTCAAGTGTTTTCCGGCTTTTCTCCTAATCGGATGGGACCCACAGCTCAGCCAAGCCAAGCCACCAAGCCACGGCTCAAACCCTAGACGTCGGCTCGATCCCCAAGCCGCGGCTTGGCCGCAATAAGCCTCGGCTCAACCCTTGGCCGGCGGCTCCAAGAGCTCCCCTCTTCCCTCCACCACCCATTTCAAATATCTTCTTACACACACTCACATCTATCACCTCCCATCACCTCTCATCACTCTTCCT
Source organism: Punica granatum (assembly GCF_007655135.1). Lineage (NCBI taxonomy): Eukaryota > Viridiplantae > Streptophyta > Magnoliopsida > Myrtales > Lythraceae > Punica > Punica granatum. The sequence continues at coordinate 18,413,038 of NC_045128.1, forward strand.
CTTACTTCCCCTACACTCTAAGTGACCATTTCCCCTCCCTAATCCCTTCTTGAAATTCGGCAGCTCACTAAGCCCCTCCTAAGCACACTTAACTTTCTCTAATTGTCCCATTAAGCTTCCCTTTATAAGCCCTTGCACCATTAACTTTAATCACTTCTTCAATTCCACTCTCTCTCAAGCCAACTTCTTTCTAAAAAGCTCTCAACCTCCAGCCCTTCCCCTCATCCTCGTACAGCCCATCCCAAGGCCGAAACCGGCCAAAACCATCGGAAAACCACCCAGTATTCCGATAACCACCCGACCCGACTTAAGCCAAAAATCACCAAACTCCCTAACCTACATATTTCCCACCCCCTAAGTCCATTTCCGGGCTTGGATTTTCGATTTGAAGCCTCCAACGCCGGGCCATTTCGTCCCACGACTTCGGCGAGTCGTGCCATCATGTTCAAAGGGTTCCTCCCAACCCTCACTCTCCCCCGTGAAGAGGTGGTCACGGTCCGAGGGCCGATCCACCGTGCACAACCACCGTTTCACCCATTTCTTTTTTACCGGGTCCCTCGGCTTTTACCTAGTTTCTTCTCACTGTTTCGGGCTTGTCTAGGGCTTGGCACGATCGGGACCACCCACGAACGTCTAGATCCATCTCTTAGGAGTCCAACAAGACCGATCTTACACCTGGCCGTGGCCGGAGCTCGCGTGCCGACCCGTTTTCCCGGAACTGCTGCGGCTGCCATCTCCCGGGTCCCTCAACCCGTGACGCCCAAACCGAGTCTAGCGACTCCCACGACCGCTTCCCCGACTCCTCTCCTCGTGCAACGAGGCTAGGTAACGCACATCTATAACTTAGAGAAGCTAGGACCTTCAATCTTTGCTTGTATGAAATGTTCGTACGTTTTAGAGGCCCGAATGCATGAAAGCTCACGTTTTTCTTTGGATTCATGCAATCCCATGCATCGTTATGTGTCTTTACTTTCTTGGCCATGTCTGAACGTCGTATGAATGTGCATGCCGTAGTGGGAACGACCCGTTTCGGGGTCGGAGAGCCCCTTGTGGTCCGTAAGGGTCATGGAACTCATGGCCATGCCTCCCGAAGGGATGGCCGAGAGTCCCTTTGCCCCTCACGGACTCACGGGGAGCTCTTTCACCCCGAAACTCGTTGTTCCCTACACCTTATTGTCTCTTACCGTGACTATGACATGTATACGTGATGGAAAGGCTCGGGATCTTGGCATGAGAGACCCAAAGGGGTCGGATGTGTCAAGGGAGACCCACGGCCATCCTCCTTGTAAGGGGGCCGAGAGGCCCCTTGATCCATCCGAAGCTTTGGAGTTCTTTGCTTCGCGATGCCCTGCGTTTCCCGTGGTTTATTTCCGAGCTTACCATTAGATGATTCCATGCCGTCTTCGTTGATCCCTTGAACGTGCTATTTTGAGTGCCTCACATGTTTAATTGTGTCGATCGGGACCGCATCGGTGTTAGTTTAATGAAATGCATGCTATTTTCACGTGCGTGTTGCATGTTGTATGCAAAGGCCGGTTAAAATTGACACGGAAGGCCATCGACACTCGTAGTGAGTCATGGAGCATTCGGCCGTTTATTCTTAGGGGATGGCCGAAAGCTTTGGGACCCCCTTTGAGTGAGGATAGGTTTCCATTGCCACTTTAAAACCGGTCTTTGGAATTGTTCGTGGTTATATTATCTCTTTTAGTTGATGAACGAATCTAAATTACACATTGGACGTGTTAGACCCGGATGCTTCCCATTAAAACCATAACCACAATGCGGAACGATAATCACCGAAAAATCCCACCAACGGGTTAAACGAGACGAATCATTCGGCTAATTAAAACACTTGGACAAAACAATTGGGCAAATTGATTATTAATTCATAAGCGCATCGATGATTCACGGAACGACGAGAGTGCCCTTTTCCATTAAAGCTCGCAACTTCAAAATACCGAGACACGTAACACGAATAGAATAGACGTCTAACGAGTACTCGCGTGCCATGACTCGAGTCCGGGCCCGATTTGAGGCGGCTCGAGTCGAGACGAACGAGTCCTTCTTAGACTTCGTCGTGTGACGTGATCTCCAATTTATACACGAACATCGCAATTTTATCATCTAGGGGCATAATCGTCATTCCGTGATTCACCGATACCCTAGGCATTAGGTAGTTGGAAACACTTCAATCTAATGAATGAAAGGGCAACCCGTTCGGGGGCGAGTTTCATTCGCACGGCCCATTCCGTTCACTTTCAGTGTTTCTACCTTCCTATCGTAGATTCGGTGAAACCGCAGTGACGCTTAACAGAATAAGAGTTCTAAAACGAATCCACCCATGTAACCGGCTTAGAACCCTATTCTAGTCCACCATTTATGTTTGCCTAGGCTAGACATTTTGTTTGTCAATCAACCCCGGTTAATAACTAATTAAATCACGTACATTTGACTTAATACACCACTTGTCTGTATTCACCGATAGTTGTCAGTTATTGTCTGTATTACGTCAGTTTTATCAGTTTTCTTCTGATTTATTCTTGCCTATGATGATTTATTGCGGTTCGGGCCCGAGCCCATAGGTTACGTATTGCACGGGGTCCAATGCCCCAAATCACCGAACACGAGGTCCAACGCCTCTTAACTCACCGAGCGCGTGCAACCCGAGTGCGGAATGGGATCTAGCCTCGATTCACCGTCACACTCCAAATGCGGCCTATGTGGAAGGCGGATTTGGATTGAGCGTGTGAAACGGGTTTAGATATCGCCCGGGAACTCGATCGGCCCACCGGATACAGTGAGAACTGACCGGTTCTCCCGTAAACCGTTGGATCGATTGGACCCGACCCCCGGCTCCTTGAGCCCGCGTTGCCTTAATTTATTTATCGGTCATTCAAAACACACGGCGAGCTAGAGCGGAATATTGGCCCAATGCAAACTGATCAGGATCCATTTACTTATTCAGTTGCACTTTGTAATTATTCGAGAGAACATTGTGAGGATCTTATTTGTATATCTATTTATTCATTTGTAAGGATCCCCGATCGGCGAGCGAGAGGTTCGAGTGTCGAATCGGTCAAGTCAGTCTATTGTCACCAAAGGGTGAGTAAGCTCGGATACTCGCGGTTTCGGTTCACGCAGGGATTCGACCATCACGTTTCGATGAACTGTAACGCTAAGATAGTGAACCGACTCCTCGATGCACAAGCCTACTCATCTTTCGGACTCTTGGCCCAACATCGATCAATTCGTCGAATTTACGGTGTCAAAACGGGTGAGTCGAGTGCAACCCTAAATCACGTGGTAAATAAACAAAATGGCAAGCCTAGCAAACTAGAGTACCGAAAGGGCGTGTGGGATATAAGCCCGCACGTAATAGAACCCCCGAATTCGGAATTTCCGGTTCCGTACGACCATTGCCTTAGCATTTAGGTGTACCCTGTACCCCTAAGACCCGGGTAACTTGCCGGCCCTCGACTTTCGGGTCGTAAAACGGCAAGTGGCGACTCCTTCTCACGTGCGTCCATCGCGCGTCCCCGGGAAGGTGGACACTCCCAAGCCGCGTCGCATAGGCTTCGCGCACGCATGCCCCGACGAGATTAAATTCGGGTGCGCACACCCGACATATGGGTTTACTTCTCTCTCGGCTTCTCAACCGACATCGTTTAGTTCACCGAATCTCCTGTGTCAAAACGTGCAAGCCGAGTGCAACTTAATTCAAGAGGTAAATAATAAAACATGCAAGCCTAGCAAACCAGAGTACCGAAGAGGCGTGCAGGATATAGGCCCGCACGTAACATGAACCCCCGAACACGGATTTTCCGGTTCCGCACAGATCAATGCCTTAATGACAAACTAGGTGTTCCATACCCCTAGACCCGGGTAACTTATCCGCCCTCGACTTACGGGTCGTAAAATGATAAGTGACGACTCCTTCTCTCACGCATGTCTGTCACGCGTCCCCACGGGAAGGTGGACACTCCCAAGCCGCGCGATCCAAAAGCGCGCATGCGGACCCCGACGAGAGTCCACATTCGGGTCCGTACAATACCTAGCCTTAGGATACGAGGAAAGAGTTGGGGAAGTGTTCGAGAGTCGGGTGACTCGGTTAAATGCTTGGATGGATGCTCAAGTGCAAGGGCAGCACATTCGGGTGAGCAGGGACGTGCGGTTGGACATGTGCTGGCGTGCACAGTCGCGGCAGGGCTCAAGGGCACAATTGGTCGCGCGGGCAATTGCGGAAGCAGGCAGGCGCGCGCAGAAGAGCACGGGCAAGCGCGCTGGTCGTCAACGAACATCTGGGACGTGGACGTGCTTGCGCATGCATGCATGCATGGGGGGACATCCGGGGCGCACAGGCGGGCGCACAGGCGGGAGCACGAGCGCACGCGGTGACGGGCACTGGAGCATTTGTGCAGACGAGCACGCGCGCGGGTAGGCGCACGCGGGTGACGTCGAGCGTCTTGTGCTGGAACCTGATGATGGGTGCACTGTTCACCCGAGAGCACGATCTTCACCTGAAATGGTGAAATCAACCTGAAGTGATGAGCAAATGACTTCAAATCGAAAAACTGAGTTCAAAAATGAAATCCTTGGGTTGAAAACATGTTGTCCATGGAGTTTGGAAAAATTTGAACATAAGTCGGAATAGTTACCGCCATGGATTCTGACTTAAACTCTAAAGATTTTTTGCCTGGTTTTCGGTTTGCAAGAGCTGCTTGCTCCTGGTTGCTAGGAAGTTGAGAACATTTCCTAGAGGGAGAAAGCTAGAGAGAACATGCAAGAAGGAAAAGTGATTAGCTTAATGACCTTATAACAATATATAGGCAAAGCTAATGAGCAATTAAGCAAAGCAAAGTGCAATTAAGGAGCTTCATTAGCCAAAGTCGGCTGCCCTAATGAGGATATGGATGAATGTGAGCCAAGTATTATTCATGTGGAAGAGCCAAAGGCATTAAATGGAAGGATTTGAAGTTGGAGTGTTATCTTCAACTTCCCTTGGATATTTTGGGCTAAGAGTGCAAGAGAGCATGGAGAGTGTGGCAAGGGCAAATTGCGGCTGCCCCGTGGGTCCCATGGCCGAAGAGGAGAAACCGGGAGAAAGCTCAGGTCTCGATTGGTCGCGTACTCGAAGCTCGTGGTACGAATTGAATGTCGAATTGTCGATTTACGCGAGAAAACAGATTTAATGAGCCCAAGATTGACACTTTTGGTGAAAAAATCCCCCGGGTCCATATGAGGGTCGAAAGCCGTTTTTGCTTGTTTCAGGTGACCAGAGCGAAATTAACCGCTTCTAACAACATATCTTTCATCTGCATCCCACATTGGTCATTTTGACATAAAATGTCAAACAATGTGAACAATTGACCCTTAAGCCGGTAATGCAAATGCAAAGCCGGATATATCCTAGGAGGCCGAAACTGTATTTCTCAAATTGCTTTCTCAGTTGCTTGGGCGTTCCGGAGATCACTGTGATCTCTGTTTGTCGAGATTGGACCTCTAAGGACATGAAAAGTGCATCTGAGACCTTTAAAGTACTGCTTGGGAGGTCTAGATGAGCTATGTAATTCATTCCGATAATTCCACATTGAGCCTTAGGAAGGCTAGCACTGTGTAAGGTAGGCATCCGGCGTCAAGTTTCCCCAAAGAGGGCCTCCGGATATGGATTTCGACTAAAATAGGCCTTTTATGCTCCTCGGAGGTTCTTAGGAAGCTGAAAAGGGTTTTGCTGTCTGTTTTGCCCAATTGCGTCTGGTCGCTGGAGTTTTCAAGGCATTACAAGGTCAACTTCGTTTGCCGTTATTCCGTCAGACTGGTCTCAGGTTATGCATCTTCGGAGAGGGGTATGCCTGTTTTGTTATTCGGAAGTCATTCGAAGTGTTTGTATGGCTTCTGTCAGCACCCCATTTTGGCCCACCGGCTTCCCACACGAGGATTTCCGACCGAGGCCCGGGACACTATTCATCACCCGGCAATCAGAGACAAATAGGCGAGCATGGGGTCATGAGCAATAGGAGAAGAGCACGGTCTACTGAGAAAAGCGGAGGAAAGCCATCGGAAGAACGAACGAACAAGGAATCCTCGAAACGACGGAGCTCACACTGTGGCACTATTCATCACCGAGTCACCGAAGCACCCAAAGGTGCCCAATATGGGACTCCAAAAATCCCTCTCAGTGCCAAAGTGACCAATGACACGTCCGGGCACATTTCCGGGGCGTCCTGCTTAAGCCGGGACACCCCAATCCCCCACGGACGCCTTTTCTGACAGAGCTCCCGGGGTTCGCCTCACTGACAAGCAAACGGCCCCTCAAAACGGGCTTACAGGCATCCAAGGACCACCAGGGTCGGGGAACAAGCTTCAGACAACCTTCCGGAACTCGACTCGGTCTCCCGAGCTACGTTTCAGTGGGCACGAACGTCTCCCGGCGAACCTTCGGGGCATTTCCACGGAAAACAGAGATCACAACGATCTTCGAGCACCCCACGACGATCCTCGAGCGCCTCAAGACATTCAGGGAACACTGAGAAAATCCCGGTCACAAGTCCCTAGGCCTCCCCGGGCTGACGGTCCTCGGCCGGAGACGACGAGCCGACGATCCCTACGGGGTAAAAGGGTCACCGAAACGAATGTTAGGATGCACAAAGAGCAATCGGGGACCGGGGGACGCTAAACTCCGCTCCGAACGTCCAAACAGGGCAAAACCGACTCTCGAGGCGCCGAGTCGCCTGAACGTTCGTCCACACGACGCATGGCGATATTAAGGTCATTCAAATCCTCGTCATTCAAGCATTCCAAATCCATAAATTAATTGGACATCGGAGATCGGACGCGCGTTCAATCAAGTCTCGAACTTTTCCCGGCTTTTCTCTTAGTCGAATGGGGTCCACAGCTCAGCCAAGCCAAGCCTCCAAGCCACGGCTCAACCCCAAGCCACGGCTCAAACTCCAAGCCGAGGCTAAAACCCAAATTCGGTGGCTCAATCCTTCAAGAAGCTCTCTCCACCACACATTTCAAATATCTCTTACACCCATCAACTCCACTCTTCCATCCATCAACTCCACTCTTCCATCCATCACTTCCCATCAACCTTTTCAAGACAACTTCCCCTCCCTAATCCCTCTTAAGAAATTCGGATGCCCTAAGCACCATTTAATTGCATTTAACTTCACTCAATCTTGTCATTAAGCTTGCATTTATAAGTCCATTTGGTCATTAACTTAATCACAACTCCTCTTGCACTCTCTCTCTAGCATTTCTCACTCAAACAAATGCTCTCAACCTCCCAAGAACTTCAGCAAAAATCGCAGCAAGCAAGGACCACCCAAAAACCAAGCAAAACACTCAAGACTTAAGTCGGAATCCATTCCGACTTAAATTCAAACTTCACCAAACTTCATATGCTACAGGTTTTCGACCCCCTCTATCCATTTCCGAGCTTAGATTTCAATTTTGAAACCTCTAAGTTAGAGAATCAGCTCAGTACAGAATCGAGCGCAGTTTTGGCCCAGCCGGGTCAAAACTTCCAGCCCTGTTTTCTCACCTTTTCGAGTCGGTCTGAACTTTCAAAACCCATCAAACACCTCCGGGGGTTCGTTAGGAGTCGGGAGCCACCGACCTTGCTCAAATATTCCATCGGAATCCACCGTTATGAATTCCGACCCGAAAACTGCTTAGTTGGGCCGGCGTTTCTGATTGTCTGTTCGGTTTTCTTGCAGGTCGGGTCGATCCGTGACCCTTTTCGACAAACGACCACTTCTAACACCTCCAGGGGTCAGTTAGGAGTCGGGAGCCACCGACCTTGCTCAAATATTCCATCGGAATCCACCGTTATGAATTCCGACCCGAAAACTGCCCAGTCGGGCCAGTTTCCAGACGCGCTCTGTTTTCGGTGATTTTCGCAGGACTGTACGGGTCGACCCGACAACTCTGGGAACAAACGACCACCACGGTCACTTAGAGGGGTCCCTTGGCTACCCAAGGCCGCCGATCTTGACTCAAAATTCCATCGGGAGCCTTCGTGGCGACGTCCGACCCGACTTGTGCCAGTCGGGTCTGTCCAGTATTTCAGCCGGGTCTGTTTGATGCCATTCGGGTCTGTTCAACTGAAAACAGCCCAAACCCGACCCATCCACTGTCCAACCCGACTCTTGAAGGTCCCATCACGCATCTCGGGACTAGGTATGGCCATTCCCGACTTAGAGGAGCTAGGACTTTTACATTCTCATTGCGTTTATGGAGTTATAAGGGGTTTCATGTATTTTTTATTTCCAAGTTTTAATCTTTATGCACTTTCCATGTTATATCATGCATATTTATCCTTGATTTATATGCTAGCATGTCGGGAAACATTTGGATCGTAGTCGAGAAGAACATCCCGACCCGGGAAAGGCAAAGAGCTCACGGGCTTCCCTCCAAGGGAGGTGACCGAATGCTCCCTTTGCTCCTTTCGGGCAAGGAACGATCTTCTTGACCCGATCCAAGTTCGATTCCCGAGTTTCATCGTATTTTCTCATGTGCATGAAGTCGGTATTGTTTTATCGATTCCTTAAATAACTTGTTTGTGCATGTTTCCATGTTCGAATGCGTTATTCAAATCATGGCAATACCGACTTTCGTTTAACCGTGTCATTTATAATGATTGTCGTTTAAGCATGCGAGAAAGATTCGAAACGAGACGGGGAAACCTCGTGGAACCCCATTCGGACCATGGGACCTCTCGGCTATCTCCAAGGAGAAGTAACCGAGAGCCTCTTAGACTCGTACGGGTTGCATGAGGCTTCCTCTTCCCGTTTTGAGTCCGTTTTCGGCTTTCGTGTAATTTGCAATTTACATTATCGTCGTAATATCGCATGAAAATGTCTTTTCAAAACAAAGCATGCATGGATTCGGGTATCGATAACTCATTCGGGTCCATTCGGTTACGAGGGTAGTTTCGGTCATTGGACCAAATTATCCTTGATCCTTATGGAATCGTCTTGGTCGTCGAGTCGCGAATCGTTTTCACAATTAATGCATTCGGCACAACCCTTAAGAATTAATTCCACAAACGGGTTAATCGGGACGCTCACATGATTAAACCCACTTTACACTGATAAAGTTTACACGAATTGGCCATTAACTGATAACTCGGGTCGATGAGTTGTCAAATGACGTTGGTGCCCTTTTCAAACTTATCAATTTCAAAACCCAAAACGCGCGGTCCGATATAGCATGGACGTCTGAAAAGAGCTTCTGTGTCTCAACTTGAATGTTTACCTGATTCCAGGTAGCTCAGGTCAGGATACAGAAGATCTTTCTAGATCACTTCCGGGCAGATCGACCGGTTCTTTGGCTTTTTCGGGGTTCTTGCACAACCCTGGACGATCCAGGGATTTGGTTGACACCGGCTACAGGCCGAGGTGGCCCGCTCTGCGATGTTTCCCCTTTTCTGAAAACAATTTTCAAATAAAGGGCAAAATCGTCTTTTCACAATTCAGCGACACTCTCAGGGTTAGCATGACAGAAACACTACAGTACGGGATAAGAACGGGCTACCTGTTCAGGTGCAGGTTCATCCGCATAGCCTTTTCTTATCTAACTGATGAGTTTCTATCATCCTAACATAGACTCGGGTAACTAGAACGGTTATCTCTGTCAGAAAACATACAAAATGCTGATTAACCTTTCACTCGACCTAACCAAACACTAGATAATGGTTAGGAGAAATTCTAGATTCCAAATCTAGAGTCAAAACACGAGTTTGGCTAATTCAGTGGAAATTCAGTGTCACAATACAGAACAACTGTAAAAGCAATCCACACACACAAGATTTGACTCTCTTTGTCAAGTTCTCAAAACAAAGCCGAATGCTAAAACGTCGGCACGTGCTTGTTTGTCTAGGGTAGGATTTGCATGCCAAAATACCCCGGATTAACAACTTGTTAAAACACGTACACTCGATAATAACAAACACCTTGTCTGTTATCTACCTGCTGCGTGTTATCTTTCTGCACCTTTTTGCCATGCGGGTCGAACCTGATCCCTAGGCCGAATAATATTAGGGTTCAACGCCCTAATCATCGAGCACAGGGTCCAACACCCTAATCATCACTCACAGGGTCCAACGCTCTATTCAGTGAGAGCGTCCATTGAATTTCAGTTCTTCGGTCTTTTCCCTAAACTCACGGCGAGTTAGAGTGGAATAATAACCGAACGCGAAACGACTGGAATTCGACCCTTTTGTAATTTATATTTATTGTTTTCGAGACCATTGTAAGGATTTTATTTTGTACATTCATTCTGTAAGAATTCCAGTTGGTGAGCGAACGGTCCGAGAGTCGAATTAATCGAATCGGTCTAATGCTTGCCCAGATACAAGTAAATCCAAAAACTCGCGGTTCTGGTTCACGCAGGGATTCAACCTCCATGGTTCGATGAACTGTAACGCAAGATTGTGAACCAACTCCCCGACATATGGGTTTACTTCTCTCTCGGCTTCTCAACCGATATCGTTTGGTTCACCGAATTTCCGGTGTCAAAACGTGCGAGCCGAGTGCAGCTTAATTCATGCGGTAAATCATAAAACATGCAAGCCCAGCAAACCAGAGTACCGAAAGGGCGTGCGGGATATAGGCCCGCACGTAACATGAACCCCCGAACACGGATTTTCCGATTCCGCACAGATCAATGCCTTAACAACAAACTAGGTGTTCCATACCCCTAGACCCGGGTAACTTATCCGCCCTCGACCTTCGGGTCGTAAAATGATAAGTGGCGACTCCTCCTCTCACGCGTGTCCGTCACTCATCCCCCCCGGGAAGGTGGACACTCCCAAGCCGCGTTTGCTTAGGCGCGCGCATGCGTGCCCCGACGAGATGAAATTCGGGTGCGCACAGCTTCCAAGAGATAATCTAAAGCACTGCTCATGCTCTGTATGCTTGTGGGGCATGGCCACATCTGACATTTGGATGTAACTTTTCTCTAGAAAATTGGCATGTATGGACTTCCACTGAAAAGTTGTCTGTATACAGAAAGTTGTTATGTATAGAGCAGATGATTTGCAAAATGCGTTTGAAGACACTTTTTATCTGTTTGACAATGATGTGGATTTTTGGAGTCCAATATTGGCTATCTTCCGATGGTTGAGCGAACTATCGAAAAATAGGACTGTCCATGTGATATACTGAAAATGCCGGTTTTGGATGTTGCTAAGCTCTCTAGTCACTCTATTGGCTTTTGGTGACCCATGGAGTCCTTCTATCGTATGGACATGTCATCCGCTTGATTCTGCTAACTTGAGGATGAATAGTGATTTCCTACTATGTCGAGTCTTTTTCTGCATTATTGCTCAAGTCATAGTCTAGACCATGGCTGATATTGTTGTTTGGAATTGGTGAGCCAAAATGAGGTGCTGATAGGAGTGTCCACCTTCCTGGGACGCATGGTGGACGCGCGTGAGAAGGAGCCGCCATCTACCATTTTATGACCCGGAGGTCGAGGGCCGGTAAGTTACCCGGGTTTAGGGGTATGGGATACACCTAATATGCTAAGGCAATGGTCTGTACGGAACCGAGAATTCTGAATTCGAGGGTTCTATTACGTGTGTCAGCACCCCATTTTGGCTCACCGATTCAAATTACATTATCAGCAGTGATCCAGGTTGCGATTTAAGCATTATTACAAAAAATGGCTCGACAGAGCAAGAATCACTATTCATCTTCAAGTCGGCGAAATCAAGCAGATGACATATGAATACGACAGAAGGACTCCATAGGTCACTAGAAGGCAACAGAATGACTAGAAAGCTCAATAATGTCCAAAACCGACATTTTCAAATTATAACATGGACAGTCTTATTTTCCGATAGTTCGCTCGACCATAAGAAGATAGCCAATATTGGATTTCAAAAATCCATGTCGGTGCCAAACAGATGAAAAGTGTCTTCAAAAGCATTTTACAAATCATCTGCTCTATACAGAACAACTTTCTGTATATATACAACTTTTCAGTGGAAGTCCAAAAATGCTGGTTTTCCAGAGAAAAGTTCATTCCAAATGTCAGATTTGGTCATGCCCCACAAGCATATAGAGCATGAGCATTGTTTCAGATTGTCGCATGGAAGCCACGTAGACACTTCAAATGACTTCGGAATGACAAAACGGGCATACCCTTTTTCGGAAAAGTATAACCAGAGACTGGTCAGATAGAACTACGACGAATGAAGTTGACACTGTATTGCCCCAAAAACTCTAGCGGACAGACGCAATTAGGCAAAACAGATAGCAAAACCCTTCTCAGATTCCCGAGTAACCTCCGAGGAGTAGAAAATGTCGTTTTCAACGGAAATCCATATTCGGGGGTCCTTTTTACGGAAACTTGACGCTGGATGCCTGGGCTACATAGTGGTACACACTTCAAGGCTTAATGTGAAATCGTCGGACTAAACTGCACAACATGTCTAGGCCTCCTGAGCATTGCTTTAAAGGTCTCAAATACACTTTTCAAGTCCTTAGGGATCCAGTCTCGACAAACGGAGATCACAGTGATTTCTGGAGCGCCCAAGCAACTCGGAAAGCAATCTGAGAAATCCAGCTTCGGACTCTTAGGACATCTCCGGCTTCACATTTGCATTACCGGCTTAAGGGTTAGTTGTTCACGTTGTTTGATAATTCATGTCAAAATGACCAACGTGGGATGCAGATACAAGATATGCTGTCAGAAGCGGTTAACTTCGCTTTGGTCATCCGGAATGGGCAAAACCGGCTTCCGAGCCTCGTATGCACCCGAGGCATTTTTCCACGAAAATTGACAATCTTGGGCTCATTTAATCCGTTTTCTCGCGTATATCGACAATTCGACGTTCAATTCAAACCACGAACTCCGAATACGCGACCAATCAAGACCTAAGCTTTCTTCCGATTTTCTTTTTCATGAACCATGGGGTCCACGAGCCATTCCATTTGCCCAAACCACCCCTCATCTCCTTGTCATCTTCTCCATGCAACTTGCATCCTCTTAGGAAAATATCAAGCCTACAATTTGAAGACAACACTCCATCTTCATCAATGCTCATCAATGCTCCTATCTCTTCTTCATTAATGCAATGGAAGAAGATGAGGCTTGATATTTCCTTAATCAAACCGCCCAAGCTTAAATCAAGGGGTTAAGGGCACTTGCTTTCACTAATTGTGTCATTAGCTTCATCTATATATTGCACATTTGTCATTAAGCTAATCACAACTCACCACATGCCATCTCTCTAGCATTTCTCACTCTTCAAGAAACTCTCAACTCCCCTTTAGTTCCAGCAAAAATCGCAGCAAGCAAGGGCAAGCAAAACCAAGCAAAACCCTCAAAGACTTAAGTCGAAATCATGGTATTTACCATCCCGGCTTAAAGTTCACCAAACTTCATATCCCACATGTTTTCGACCCCCTCTATCCATTTCTGGGTTTAGATTTTATGTTTGAAGCCTCCAACCCATCGGAACAGCCACCACAGAACCGAACCCAGAAAACGGTCTTCTCGGGTCAAAAATGGCAACCCAAGTTTCAAGGCCTTCCAGGTCGGTTTGAGTCACCAAAACCCATCAAACACCTCCCCACACAACCCTAGAATTTCAAGGAGTCAAGAAATCCAAGAAAAACCTGTTGGTTTTAACCCAGCACGAAGAAACAGCCCAACTGCCCAGTCGGGTTGATTTTTCTGACTGTTCTTGCGGTTTTCTTTCAAATCGGGTCGATCCAAGACTCCTTTCACAACATGACCACCACAGTCACCTCCAGCGGTCCGTTAGGAGTCGGGAGCCGTTGACCTTGCCTCAAAATTCTATCGGGAGACACCGTGGTGATGTCCGACCCGACTGGTGCCAGACGGGTCTGAAATTCCAGACTTGCTCTGTTTTCCGTGATTTTTGCAGGGCTGTACGGGTCAACCCGATAACTCTGGGACCAAAGGACCACCACAGTCACCTCTGGGGGTCAGTGAGGACTCAGGAGCCGCTGACCTTGCCTCAAAATTCCATCGGGAACTTCTGTGGTTACGTCCGACCCGACTTGTGCCAGTCGGGTCTGTTCAGTGTTCCAGCCGGGTCTGTTTGTGCATTTCAGGTCTATTCAACGAAAAACAGCCTAAACCCGACCCAACAAAGGTCCAACCCAACTTCTAACAGTTCCATCCCGCATCCCGGGACTAGGTATGACCATTCCCGACTTAGAGGAGTTAGGACTTTTACATTCTCGTTGCGTTTATGCATGTTTTATTTCCAAGTTTTAATCTTTTTGCAACTTCCATGTTATATCATGCGTGTTTATCATCATTTAACGTGCTAGCATGTCGGGAAATCTTTAAATCGAAGTCAAGGAAACCATATCAACCCGAAAAAGCCGAGATAACTTTAGGATTAACCTCTTGGAGACGTAACCGAGGGTATTCTTGACCTTTTCGGGTCAAGATTGAATTCCTTGCCCCGATTTGAGTTATTTCCCGAATCTTTATTTTTTTCCCAAGCCCATGGAGCCGGTATTGTTTTATCGGTTCCATAAATAACGTGTTTGTGCATGTTTGTATGTTTGAATGCCTTTTCCAAACTCTCGGCAATACCGACTTTATTAAATACGTGTCATTTATCGTGTTTAACATTTGAGCATACGAGAAATAGTCAAATTGGGTTAAAGAGAATGCTTGAAACTCGAAACGGGTCAAGGAAACCCACGGCTATTTCCAAGAGGAAAGAGCCAAGAGTTTTTTGACCTTATTCGGGTTAAGAACGGTCTCTTTACCTTGATGAAATCCATTTCTCGGATTTTGTGCAAATTGCAATTTCAATATCGTCGTAAACTCCGCATGCTAACAACTTTAAAACAATGTTTTTAAAGTAAAAATGCATGAATTCAAGTATCAATGACTCTTTCGGGGCCATTTGGATTCCAAGGGTATTTTGGTCATTTTGACCAAATTATCCTCAACCTTCCTGGACCCGTCTTGGTCGCCGTGTCATGAATTGTTTTCATTAAATTAAGCTTTTCGGGCACCCAGACTTCATTCAGTGGATCAATTAATGATCTGTCTGATTAACTGTAACCTGCACATTTATTGCATTCGCATTTAATTTTAAACTGTAATCCACAAACGGGTTAATTGGGACGCTCACATGATTAAACCCAGTTGGCACTGATAAGTTTGCATGAATTGGTAATTAACTGATAACTCGCGTCGATGAGTTGTCAAATGATGTTAATGCCTTTTTCAAAACTCGCATTTCCAAAATCCCGAAACGCGCGGTCTGATGTAGCATGGACGTCTAGGAAGAACTTGTGTATCTCAACTTGAGTTTTACTTGATTTCAGGTAACTTAGGTCAGGATACAGAAGATCTTTTTAGATCACTTCCGGTTAGATCGACCGGTTCTTTAGCTTTTTCGGGGTTCTTGTACAACCCTGGACGGTCCAGGGAATTGGTCAACACCGACTACAGGCCGAGGTGGCCTGCACTGTGATGTTTCCCGTTTCTGAAAACAATTTTCAAATAAATGGTAGAATCGTCTTTTCACAATTCAGTGACATCGCTGGGGTTAGCTTGATAGAAACACTACGGTATCAAGATAAGTATAGGCTACCTGTTCAGGTGCAGGTTCGTCTACAAAGCCTTTTCTTATCCACTGATGAGTTTCTGTCATCCTAGTGTAGACTCGGGTAACTAGAACGGTTATCTCTGTCAGAAAACATGCAAAATGCGGATTAACCTTTTACTTGACCTAACCAAACATTAGATGATGGTTAGGAGGAATTCTAGATTCCAAATCTAGAGTCAAAACACGAGTTTGGTTAATTTAGTGGAAATTCAGTGTCACAATACAGAACAACTGTAAAAGCAATCGACACACACGAGATTTGACTCTCTTTGTCGAGTTCTCAAACCAAAGCCAAATACTAAAACCTTGGCACGTGCTTATTTGTCTAGGGTAGCATTTGCATGCCAAAATACTCTGGATTAACAACTTGCTAAAACACGTACACTTGACAGTAACAAATACTTTGTCTGTTATTAACATGTTGCGTATTATCTTTCTGCACTTGTTTGCCATGCAGGTCGAGCATGATCCCTAGGCCGAATTATATTAGGGTTGTCAACACCCCATTTTGGCTCACCATTCCAAACAACGATATCAGCAATGGTCCAAACCATGACTTGAGCAGGAATACAAAAAACGGCTCGGTAGAGCAAGAAATCACTATTCTCCTCAAGTCGGCAAAATTGAGCAGATAACATAGGCATATGATAGAAGGACTCCAGGGGTCACCAAAAGGCAACAAAGTGACTAGAGAGCTCAACAACGTCAAAAACCGGCATTTCCAATGTACCACATGTATAGTCCTATTTTTCGATAGTTCGCTCGACCGTCGGAAGATAGCCAATATTGAACTGCAAAAATCCACATCAATGCCATACAGATGAAAAATGTCTTCAAACGCATTTCGCAAATCATCTGCTCTATACAGAACAACTTTCTGTATACAGACAACCTTTCAGTGGAAGTCCAAAAATGCCGGTTTCTCGGAGAAAAGTTAATTCCAAATATCAGATGCGGCCATGCCCCACAATCATACAAAGCATGAACAGTGCTTCAGATTGTCTTCTGGAAGCCATACAGACACCCCGAATGACTTCCGAGCGACAAAACACGCATACCCTTCTTCGGAAGAGTATAACCGGAGACTGGTCTGATGGAATAATGGCAAATGAAGGTGACCCTGTATTGCCCCGAAAACTCCAGCGGACAGACGCAATTGGGCAAATCAGACAGCAAAACCCTTCTCGATTTCCCGAGTAACCTCCGAGGAGCACAAAAGGCCATTTTCAGTGGAAATCCATATCCGGAGGTCCTCTTTAGGGAAACTTGACGTCGGATGCCTACCTTACACGGTGCTAACCTTCTCAAGGCTTAATGTGAAATCGTCGGAATAAATCACACAACTCATCTAGCCCCCCGAGCAGTGCTTTAAGGGTCTCAGATGCACGTTTCATGTTCTTAGAGGCTCAATCTCAACAAACAGAAATCGCAGTGATCTCCGGATTGCCCAAGCAACTCAGAAAGCAATATGAGAAATCCAGTTTCGGCCTCTTAGGACAACTCTGGCTCCATATTTGCATTACCGGCTTAAGGGTCAAGTGCCCACGTAATTTGACAATTTATGTCAAAATGACCGACGTGGGATGCAGATACAAGATATGCTGTCAAAAGTGGATAACCTCGCTCTGAATGCGTAAAAGGAGCAAAACAGTTTTCCGAGCCTCATACAGACATTTGGCAATTTCTCATGGAAAATGCCAATCTCGGACTCATTAAATCCATTTTCTCGCGTATATCGACAATTCAACCTTCAATTCAAACCACGAACTTCGAATACGCGACCAATCGAGACCCGAGCTTTTTCCCGGTTTTTTCCTCTTCAGCTGTGGGACCCCACGGTTTGCCTAAGGATGGCCGAAATTTGCCAAGCCTTATCCTCTTCCACTCTTGCTCACTCTTGACCCAAAATATCCAAGGAGTTTGAAGACAACACTCCAACTCTTCCTCAATGCCCATTAATACTTTGATCTCTTCTTCATTAATGCAAATGGAAGAGGATAGGGCTAGATATTTCCCCAATCAAACTGCCCCCCTAAGCATGCCCACTAATGATGCTTTGTTTCACTAATTGTGTAATTAGATTTGCCTATACATTGCCAAAAGTTATTAAGTTAATCATCTTCTCTTCTTACACGTCATCTCACTAGCTTTCTCACTCTTCAAATGCTCTCCAAGACTTGAAGAAACCGCAACAAGCAAGAGGAAGCTTCAGCTAAAGCAAACCAAGCAAAAACCAGGCAAAGACTTAAGTCGGAATCCATCCCGGTTTAAATCCAAACTTTACCAAACTTCGTATCCCACATGTTTTTTACCTTCTCTATCCATTTCCGGGCTTAAATTTTAGTTTTGGAGCCTCCAACCCACCGGAACAAGCAACCACAGAATCTGGACAGATTTGGTCCTTCTCGGGTCAAAAATGTCAACCCGGATTCCAAGCCCTTCCAAGTAGGTTTGAGCTACCAAAACCCATCAAACACCTCCCCACACAATCCTAGGGTGTCAAGGAGTCAAGCAATCCAAGAAAAACCCATCGGTTTGACCCCAGGAAGAAGAAACAGCCCGACTGCCCAGTCGTGTCGAAATTTCTGACTGTTTGTGCAGTTTTCTTGTAGATCGAGTCACTTTGAGACTCTTTTCGGAAAACTACCACAACAGTCACCTCCAGGGGTTAGTTAGGAGTCAAGAGCCACTGACCTTGCCTCAAAATTCCATCAGGAGCCTCCATGGCGACGTCCGACCCGACTGGTGCCAAATGGGTCCGAAATTCCATACGTGCTCTGTTTTCCATGATCTTTGCAGGGCTGTACGGGTCGACCCGATAACTCTGGGAGCAAACGACCACTACAGTCACCTCCGGGGGTCAGTTAGAAGTCAGGAGCCGCTAACCTTGCCTCAAAATTCCATCGGGAGCCTCCATGGCGACGTCCGACCCGACTTGTCCCAGTCGGGTTTGTTCAGTTTCCAGCCGGGTCTGTTAAGGCTATTCAGGTCTGTGCAAGGCCAAAACAGCCCAAACCTGACCCAACAAAGGTCCAACCCGACTTTTTGCAGTCCCATCCCGTATCTCGGGATTAGGTATGACCATTCCCGACTTGGAGGAGCTAGGACTTTTACATTTTGGTTGTGTTTACGGAGTCATAAGGCGTTTTTATGCAAGTTTCACTTCCAAACTTTAATATTATGCAATTTCCTTATTATATCATGCATGTTTATCCTTGATTAACATGTCAACATGTCATAAAACACTTGGATTGTAGTTGGGAAGAACATCCCGACCCGGGAAAGCAAAGAGCTCACGGGTTACCCTCCATGAGAGGTGGCCGAATGCTCTCTCGCTCCTTTCGGGCAAGGAACGATCTTCTTGGCCCGATCCAAGTTCGATTCCCGAGTTTCCTCGTGTTTTCCTACCTGCATGAAGTCGGTATAATTTTATCGATTCCTTAAATAATATGTTTGTGCATGTTTACATGTTTGAATGTGTTATTTAAATCATGACAATACCGACTTTCGTTTAATTGTGTTATTTAACATGTTTGATGTTTGAGCATGCGAGAAACGATTTAAAACAAGATGGGGAAAACTCGTGGAACCAAATACAAGCCATGAGACCTCTCGCCTTTCTCCAAGGAGAATTGGTCGAAAGTCTCATGGAGTTATTCAGGTTCCATGAGGCTTCCTCCTCCCGTTTTAAGTCCGTTCTTGGATCCCGTGCAATTTACAAGCTTTTTTACATCAAGCACCTCACATGAAATGTCTTTCAAGCAAACATGCATGGATTTGAATATCGATGACTTATTTGGGTTCATTCGGTTATGAGGGTATTTTTGGTTATTTGACCAAATTATCCTCGATCCTTGTGAAACCATCTCAGTTATTGAATCACGAATCGTTTTCACAATTAATGCATTCGGCAATAACCTTAAGCATTAATTCCACGAACGGGTTAATCAGGACGCTCACACGATTAATTCATTCGATTTAAACAACTTTGCACGAACTGGACATTAATTTGTAACTCGCGTCAACGAATTACAAAATGGTGTTAATGCCCTTTTCAAAACCCTCATACTTTCAAATCCGTATTGTGTTGTTTCCTTTTTCTGAAAACAAATTTTCAAATCAAGGGCAAGAATATCATTTTGTGATTTGGCATCATCTTAGCATCGTTTAGGGTGCTAGTCGAGTATTCTGTATCGAAAAGACAATTACCTAACTAATCATTTCATTTGATCTAACTAAACGCTAGAAAATGGTTAGGTGGAACTCTAAGTTCCAAATCTAGAGTCAAAATACAAGTTTGGATCAATTCAGTGGTAATTCAGTGCTACAACACCGAATCATTGTAAAAGCAATCCACACACACACGAGATTTGACTCTCTCTGTCAAGTTCTCAAAACAAAGCCGAATGTAAAATGTTTTGCATAATTCTTTACTTAGCATATGGCATTTGCTTGCAAAAACACCCCTAGGTCAATAAACTTGCTAAGACACGTATAATAGACAGTAACAAACACTATGTCTGTTATTAACATGTTGCGTGTTATCCTTTTGCATCTGTTTGTCATGCGGGTCGAGCCTAATCCCTAGGCCAAATGATATTAGGGTTCAACGCCCTAATCATCGATCACAGGGTCCAACGCCCTAATCAACACTCACAGGGTTCAACGCTCTATTCAGTGAGAGCGTGCATTGAATTTCAGTTTTTCGGACTTTCCCTAAACTCACAGTGAGTTAAAGCGGAATAATAACCGAACGCGAGTCAACTGGAATTCGGCCATTTGTAATTTGTATTTATTGTTTTCGAGAGCATTGTAAGGACTTTTATTTTGTACATTCATTCTGTAAGAATTCCAGTCGGTAAGCGAACGGTCTGAGAGTCGAATTAATCGAATCAGTTTAATACTTGCCCAAAGGAAAGTAAATCCGAGAATTCACAGTTCTGGTTCACGCAGGGATTCAACCTCCATGGTTCAATGAATTGTAACGCAAGATTGTGAACCAACTCCCCAACATACGGGTTTACTTCTCTCTCGGCTTCTCAACCGACATCGTTTAATTCATCGAATTTACGGTGTCAAAACGTGCGAGCTGAGCGCAACTTAATCCATGCGGTAAATAATAAAACATGCAAGCCTAGCAAACCAGAGTACCAAAAGGGCGTGCGGGATATAGGCCCGCACGTAACATTAACCCCCGAACTCGGACTTTCCGGTTCCGCACAGATCAATACTTTCACAACAAACTAGGTGTTCCGTACCCCTAGACCCCGGGTAACTTATTCGCCCTCGACCTTCGGGTCATAAAATGATAAGTGGTGACTCCTTCTCTCACGCGTGTCCGTCACGCGTCCTCACGGGAAGGTGAACACTCCCAAACCACGCGATCCAAAAGCGCGCATGTGGACCCCGACGAGAGTCCACATTCGGGTCCATACAAGGGTGCAATGCCCTAATCATCGATCACAGGGTCCAACGCCTTAACCATCACTCACAGGGTGCAACGCCCTACTCGGTGAAAACGCGCATTGAATTTCAGTTCTTCAGTCTTTTCCCTAAACTCACGGCGAGTTAGAGCGAAATAATAACCGAACGCGAAACGACTGGAATTCGACCCTTTTGTAATTTGTATTTATTGTTTTCGAGAGCATTGTAAGGATTTTATTTTGTACATTCGTTCTGTAAGAATTCCAATCGGTGAACGAATGGTCAGAGAATCGAATTAATCGAATCGGTCTAATGCTCGCCCAAAGGAAAGTAAATCCAAGATCTCGCGATCCTGGTTCACGCAGGAATTCAACCTCCATGGTTCGATGAACTGTAACGCAAGATTGTGAACCAATTCCCCTACACAAGGGTTTACTTCTCTCTCGGTTTCTCTACCGACATCGTTTAGTTCACCGAATTCCCAGTGTCAAAATGTGTGAACCGAGTGCAACTTAATTCATGCGGTAAATAATAAAATATGCAACCTAGCAAATCAGAGTACCGAAAGGGCGTGCGGGATATAGGCCCGCACGTAACATGAACCCCCGAACTCGGACTTTTCGGTTCCGCACAGACTAATGCCTTAACAACAACTAGGCGTTCCATACCCCTGGACCCAGGTAACTTATCTACCCTCGACCTTCGGGTCGTAAAATGATAAGTGGCGACTCCTTCTCACGCATGTCCGTCACGCGTCCCCACGGGAAGGTGGATACTCCCAAGCCGCGCGATGCGGGCCCCGACAAGAGTTCACATTTAGGTCCGTACAACGTGTGGGCCTATATCCCACACCATTTTCGGTACTCTAGTTTGCTAGACTTTCCGTTTATTATTTATTTACCGCATGGATTAGGTTGCACTCTCCTTGCTTGTTTTGACACCGTAAAACCGATGAATTGATCGATTCGAATCAAGAATCCGAAAGGGAAGTAGGTTCGTGCGTCGAAGCAATGGTTTGCTAACCTAGCTACGGTTCGTCAAACCATGGTGGTCGATTCCCCGCACGAATCGAAACCGCGAAACATTAAATCTACTTGCCGTTCGGGTAAATGAACCGATTCAATCAATTCTGCACTCGGACCTCTCGCTCGCTGAATCAAGGATCCTTACAAATGAATGAATGTACAAATAAAGTTCCTTACAATGTACTCTCAAAAAATACATAATACAACTGAATAAATGAATCCCCGATCAGTTTGCATTTGGTCAATATTCCACTCCAGCTCACCGTGTGTTTGAAATAATCGACAAATAAATTAAGGCAATGCAGGCTCAAAGAACCGGGGGTCGGGTCCGATCAGCCGATGGGCGACAAGAGAACCAATTGATTCTCATGGTAACCGTTGAACCGATCGAGCTCCCGGGTGATATCTAACCACGATTCACACACTCGATCCAAATCGCCCTCCACATGGGCCGTACTTGGAGCGTGATGGTGACTTAAGGTTAGATCCCATCCCGCACTTGGGTTGCGCCCATTCAGTGTATGAGGGGCGTTGGACCCCGTGATCAATGGTTTGGGGCGTTGGACCTCGTGCAATACGTAACCTATGGGTTCGGACCCGAACCGCAACAAATCAACAAATAAAGGTGAAAAACAGAATAAAACTGATAAAAACTGATATAAACAGATAAAACTAAACAAATAACTGATAAATAGACAAGTGCAGACAAGTTGTGTATTAGACCAAATTTACGTGACTTACTCATTTATTAACCGGGGTTACTTGGCAAATAATCTCCTTACCCTAGGCAAGCATATGAATGTGCTAGAATGTAGTTCTTAAGTCAACTATGTGTGTGATTTTGTTTTAAGACTTTACTCTGCAAATGACACTGAGATTTTACTGAATACACCAAACTCGTGTTTTGACTCTAGATTTGGAACCTAGAGTTCCGCCAAGCCATTATCTAATGTTTATATAAGCCGAGTGAATGATTAGTCCGATTTTACACGTTTTGTGACAAAAATAACAATGCTAACTACCGAATCTACGGTAAGATGACAGAAACACCAAAATTGGATGAAACGGGCCATGCGAATAAGACTCGCACTCGGGCTGCCCTTTCCTACTCATAGATCAAGGTGTTTCGACCTCCTTAACGCCTAGAATATCGACGAATCACGAAACAACGATTATGCCCTTTGGTTTGCGAAATGTGTAAGAGTTAGTGAAAAGTTGAGATCGCGTGACATGAAGGGGCCTAAAGGAGACTTGTGTGCTTCGACTTGAGCCACCTCAAATCGGGCCCAAACTCGAGTCAAAGTGCACAAGTCCGCCTTAGGCATCGACTCTATTCGTGTTACGCATCTTGGCGTTTTGAAATTGTGAATTTTAAAAGGGCATTTCCGTCGGTTCATGATTCGTCGACGCGTTTACAAATTGATAGCCAGTTCATACAATTTTATTTAAGCCGAATGATTTAATTAACCAAATGATACGTCCCATTTTCCGTTTGTGGAGTGGTTTAGTGATTGAGGTCTTGAACCTCAATTGTTATGGATTAATGAGATGGTTGTTCGAAATTAACACGCCTAACATACAAACTAACGCGAAACTAATGATTAAACGAAAAATGTAATTGCAATCAATTCCAAGAATCGGTTTTGAAGCGATAGAGGAGGCCATTCTCGACCCAAGGGAGGTCAAGGAGTATTCGGCCATCCTCCAAGGAGGAAGCCGAAAACCTCCTTGACCCGACTTAGGTCACGGATGGTCTCCCATATCGGTTTTGACCATTTCTTGCATGCAGAAGACATCAAACACGATAATAATGCACATTTTACAAAGCTGATGCCGCCATGTTC
The DNA here is from genome assembly GCF_007655135.1 of Punica granatum. NCBI lineage: Eukaryota > Viridiplantae > Streptophyta > Magnoliopsida > Myrtales > Lythraceae > Punica > Punica granatum. Next base: position 18,436,944 of record NC_045128.1, read on the forward strand.
TTGGAGAAGCACACAAACACACAATACAAACGCAAACACGATATTTAAAGGAATCGATAAAAAGGCATCGGCATGAAAAATGAGGTAAATCGTAAACGCAATAAACATGAAAACAGAGTTGAATCGGGGTCAAGGGGTCTGTTTTGGAACTAGATTCAGTCTGGAGAGGGCTGCATTGGACCCAAAAATCAGTGTGATCTAATCTATCGAATAGACAGAAAGTTAGGTAAATAATTTTTATTCGGAGTTGCGGCACCCAGAAAAATATGAAATTTTGTGTAGAACCTTAAAATAACATCAAGAACCTGTGGTAAATATTTCAGCTCATTTTGAAGTCGGATGGTTCACGAGACCTATCAAAACCAGACTGAAAACACCAAAATGATGGGTAAACATTTTTTATCTGGAGATCCAATGCCCAGAAAAATCTGAAATTTTGTATGGGAACTTAGAATGACATCAAGAACCTGTGGTAAAAATTTCAGTTCATTTCAAAGTCGGATGGTTCACGAGACCTATCAAAATCATACCAAAAACACCAAAATGATGGGTAAACATTTTTTATCTGGAGATCCAGTGCCTATAAAAATCTGAAATTTTGTGTGGAGACTTTACATAACATAAAGAACCTGTGTTAAAAACGTCAGCTCATTTCAAAGTCGTATGGTTTACGAGACCTATCAAAATCAGACCGAAAACACCGAAATGACGGGTAAACATTTTTTATCTGGAGATCCAGTACCTAGAAAAATCTGAAATTTTGTGTGAGAACTTAAAATAACATCAAGAACCTGTGGTAAAAATTTCAGTTCATTTTGAAGTTGGATGGTTCACGAAATTGCTCAAGGGCCAAACCCGGGATCTAAGGAAAAGCATGTGAAATGAGTCCTTGACACCCGTCCAACACTCCAGCAGTAAACACACGTACAATAAGTTGATATTTACATGCAAAACAAAAAAAACTTAGAACATGAAAGTTAAGTCGAATTGGGTCCGCCTTATCACCCCATAAGCCTAGATAACTAAGAGACCTACTTCTCTAAGTTGTAAAGGAGTTATACTTAGCATCGGGATGCGAGGAAAGAGTTGGGGAAGTGGCTTGAGAGTCGGAAGACTCGGTTGCACAGAAGCTGTCCAGAAAAACTGCAGCGGCTCCCGGGAGAGATCAGCTTGCACAGGCGGTTTCGGGTGGCTTCTCCAACTTGGCACGGGTGTTTCCTACTCCCAAGGGGCTGTTGAACAAGCCTATGAAGTTTCGTGCAAAACGAATGGGTAGATTTTCCCGAAAATACAAATAAAAACCGGTAAAACAAGAAAAATCTGCGAAGAGAGAAATGAGAGAAGTGACGGTGGTGCATGGTTGAACAGCTCTCGACACGCAACCACCTTGTCACGGGGTAGAGTGAGGATTGTGAGGAACCCTTAGAATGTGATGGCACGACTCGCCGAGGTCGTGGGAAGAAATGGCGCGTCTAAGAATCGGGTAAGACTCGAGAAGCACTAAGGACGCTGTTTCTGTGCTGAGCTGAAACGCGGGGCTGGGAGCCTCAATTTCTAAAACTAACCTCGGAAATGGACTTAGGAGGTTGAAAACATGTGGGGTATGCAGTTTGGTTGAAGTTGGTTCGGGTTAGGTGGCGGTCGCTGGAAAACGGTTGAGTTTTCCGGCAATTTTGGCCTTGAACCAGGCTGAGGAATGGCTATCCGAATTCTGGAAATTTCTTGGGTTTGAGAGGCTTTGGGAGGTTCTCCTAGAGTGAGAGAGCTTGAGAGAGAATGGATGTTGTGTTGTGATTAAATTAATGACCAAAGAGGCTTATATAGGAAGGCTAATGATACAAATTAAGTGGAGTTAAGTGCAATTAGGGTGTGCTTAGGGCATCCGAATTTTTGGAGGGAAGATTAGGGTGGGGAAGTTGCCTTGTTGAGTGTGGGGAAAGGAAGAGAAGGGAAATAAGAGTTGATGGATGGAAGGATGGATGGGAGAGATGCAAGAGATATTTTGAATTGAATGGATGAGGCTCATTTGGCTTACCCTTAGAGGAGAGCCATGGCTTGTGGCTTGGCTTGGCTTAGCTATCTCAAGGGTCCCACTTGACTCGGAAGAAAGCCGAAAGAAGTTCGGGCTCGATTGATTGCGCGTTCGATTTTCGTGTTTCGCTTGAACGATGAATTATCAATGTACGCATGAATACGATTTTAATGAGCCTAATATTGACATGTTTTATGTAAGTGAATGCTCGAGTGTCCCGGGGACTCAAAAGTCGGTTTTGCTCCGTTTGGATGATCGGAGCGAAATTGTTCGTTTTTGTCGCCCGTTTGCGCCTTTACGTACTGTACTGCTCGTGTCAGCGTGCTTCACGCTTTGGGCAGAACGGTTGACTCGACGACTCCGACTAGAGATCGATAACCGAAGATAACCTAGGAATCCACGAACAAGGTTCTCTTAGTGTTTCCCAAGTGTTCTGATGTTTTCGGAGACCACTGCAATCTCCGTTTGTTAGAAACGCGAAGGTTTGCCGGGAGGCGTTCATGACCATTGAAACGTCACTTGGGAGAACGATATGATTTGCTTGGTCTGAGCCGAAATGATTTCCTAGCCCCTGGGGGTTGTTGGGAGTGGGTGGTGCAGAGCTCGGACGTTAATATTTCTCCGAATGAGCTCTGAGCGCAAGATTTCGCATGAAATGGGCCCTTTTATTGCTGGAATGGTACTCGGGAAACCTAAATGGATTGTGCAATGTGATCAGGGTTTATTTCCCAAGCCCTTGAGGTCCCTGAGATTGATTGGCCCATATTTCATGCATTGACGATTTGTTAAAAGGGTCTCCAGCTATGCCTTCTCTAGAAAGGACCCATTTTTCCTAGGTTGGGATCCACTCGGAAAATCAAGATGAGTTCCGAAAAGCAATCTAGAACTTGTTCCCTAGTCCTTGTGACCCTTGGACGTGTGCAGTCATGTTTTCGGGTGCCGTTTATCTGTTTGTGGATCGGGCGTCCCGGGAGCCCCGTTAGGAAGGCGTCTACAAATGTTCGAGAGTGCCTGGCTTAAGCAGGAGACTTCTTAAATGCGCTCAGAGGTGCCATTGGTCATTTTGGTATCGAAAGGGATTTTTAGAGTCCCATATTGGATACCTTCTGAAGTTCCGATGATCCGGCGATGAATAGTGCCACAGTGCCGGCTTCTGCTGTTTTGGGGTTCGTTGCTTGTCTGTTCTTTTGATTGCCCCTCTTGTGCCCTTTTGTTGGCCCCTGCCTCTTTTCTGTAATTCATGTCTCCGGGTCCGCATGTTCGCATCCGTCGGCCCGACCGTGAATAATGACTCGAGCTTTGGTCGAGTGTTCTCTGTTGGAGCCGGTGGACCAAAATGGGGTGCTGACAGTGGTAAAAGAATGGAGAAATCAAATGTTCGAGAAATGAAGAAAAGAAAAGAGAAGATGAATATGCAAAATCATCAAGCTACAAAATCAAGCCAACACTGAAAATTCCGGAAAATGGAAGACTCGAAACCAAATCCATGAGTAGGAGCAAAGTTATTAACACAAACTGAAGTGGAGATGATTCACCACATACAAAAAATTATGGACAACCAGATTGAGCTCCAACATAAGTAAATCAAGCAAAGTGAATGCGCCCATTGCATCCAATGCAAAACTGGGCAAATGAGGAATAGATGCACCAAATCTGACATTTTACTGAGTCCTTCGAGTTGGCAATCGTGCCTAATGTTGAGGCATTTGAATGGATACGATCGGGCCTGAGGAGGGCATCAGGCTCATGGAGTTGCTTGATCTTGTCATTGTAAACGTTGAGGGCGAGCACCTTGTCCTGCGTCTTTGACATTAGTTTCTCACAGAGGTAGGAGCCGATGAAGTCTGCCGGCCCTGATCATAAAAATCATCATCGGCTTGATTAGCCTCGCATCCAGGTCCATTCTCGACACTTCACTTGCCATTGCCAGAAGTATATGCAGTAGCCAATTGATTTTTCTCCATTTTTTTTAACCACTAATTTTAATTTTTCCCTATTGACTTGTTGTATTCTAATATTAAGGTGGCATGAGTATCCTACGCGGCGGCCGTGTGACTCCAATTCAGCAATAGTTAACGGTGTTACCAACGGAACGACACATGCAAAAAGGCATATTAATGTATTGGACGGAAAAAAAAAAAGAAAGGAAAATGATGACATTAGAAAATTGCTCAAACTTACATTATCAAAACTATAGTTTTCTCTTTAGAAATTGCATCTCCCCTTCCAAAAGATCCCATAAGAGGCTCTTATTCCCGATGTTTTGGCCGAGATAGTCCAAGAGCATGTATCTGAACGGCAGCCCCGAAGTATGCCAATCCATTCTACCCATCGCCGATCAGGACAAAAATTTGTAGTACAATGTGAGAATGAATTGGTAAATAGCGAGGAAAAATACGCAATCATGGAGAGAGACACCACGAGGATGATACACATCATTTTCTGAAACGCCTTACTGTCTTTGTTTGTTTTTTTTTTTGGGATAGAAAAACGCATTACTGTCTTTACTACTGGAAAATGCGCTCTGTCGAATATTCTACGTGATCTGTGCATGCAACTTGGTCAGATCTATGTCAAAAACCATCTTTCTTTATAATTTCCCACTTTCCTTCCTAGCAGTTTCTCTGATAACATTTTGCACCGCGGGTGACACAGAGAATGATGAGAAAGAGAGAGAGAGAGTATTTGTACACAAAAAAAAAGCAGGGTATTTTAAGATTATAATAATAATAAGTAATTTACTTATTGAGTTAGTTTAAGTAGTTAGACACCTTTTTTCTTAAATAAGATATCGAGTTCAAGTCTTGTTAATGAAAAAAGTTCACAATTAGGGAGCTTTATCCCTTGACCCTTAGTTGGCCAATTTAACTCGAATATGAATCTGTCAGAACCAATTGAGTTTATGAATATCAATAATTAGTGCATAATGAAGAAGCTGGCTCAGATAGCTGGGAAGAACTTTTTTCCACAGGCAGCCGATTGAGTTCAAATCCTATCCCTTTCAATGCTCGTGGCAGATGGCACTATCGAATATGCTAGAAATTTAAACACGTTCTTTTTCAAAATTGTTTTATTTATAATCACTCTTAAGTTACATTAGTTTTTATTACAAAAGAACTTATTTTTATTTTTATTTTAGAAAAATGAAAATATATTATATACAAACTCGAGTTTGTTGATTGGGTAATATATTCCAAGTATAAATATAACTTTATTAGAAAATCATAAGTCAAGATTCCGATAGATGGTTGTAAAGTTCTCTTTCCTAGATAATATTAAGTGCGAATTTTGATCATCAATTAGAATTTGAAATATTGTATATGTATATATTGTCTTGACTATTATTGCATAGAATATGTGAAAGTGCAAAATTTATATATAGCCTCTTAATTTATATATATGCTATATTTCCGGCAGGCAGTGCAAAATTTTTCACCGAATTTTATTAATTGTAATCACATCATATTTCATAATTTAATAAGTTTATATGCTAATTAAGCTCATCAAACTATATTCTAATATAAGAAGTTTATGTTTGGATTACAATAATATCGAAATGATACTTGAATTATAAATATTTAAAAAGAATTACATGTTACAATTTAAAATAATACTGAAATTATATCTAGTGGTTATACATATGTCACTACAAATATTTGGAAAATTTTATTAGAATATAAATTATACTCTAAGATCCTATGTATGGCATATATAATTTCTACAATTATATCGGATGACATGCGTAAAATAGGAAAAGAACTCAACGAAAAATATAATGATAAGAGCCAATTTTTTTTGAAGGATAATTAAAAATCGAGCTGGGATTCAAAAAAAGAAGGTTATACGTGGCAACACATACTTGCCACCTTCACTTTATAAGTGTATTTTTTGTCAACAAAAGTATTGGGTTAGATTTATTTATTAGTAGACTGACCCAATTCAAACTTAGGTTAGATGGGCCCCATGAGATTCAAGATATCAGGTGGTGCATGTTAGGAAAACGCTATATGAAATTGGAATTATAAAAATAAAAAGAAAAGAAAATGGAGTCGGTCCCCGCATGGGGGGAAATCTCACCCTACTTGCAAGATGCATTGAGCGAGGGGCAAGTAAGAAGAGAGTACTTAAATTGGTGAGAAATTAGATTTGGAATGAAATTTTTATGTTTAAAAAAGAAAATTTTAAATCATGGAAAATTTTTAAAAAAATGGTGAGTGGGAAAAATGGCCTGACTCACCACCAAGAATCCCATAGGGACCTCTAATCAATATCTACTAGGGTTCGACGCCGCATGATGCCGCTGGTTGAATTTTTTTTTAATATAATTTTGTGGTCTATAATATTAGTTTGTGTAATATAATGTAACTAAAGCCAATGATAAAACTACTTATATATTAAAAATATGAACTCCTGATTGATAATAAGCCATGCAAATTTTCAAAAGATTATACCAATTATATTTCATAAGGTTTAAAAACTAACGTTTCACTTCGAAATTTTTAACAAAAAACCAACCCTCCCACCCTTTTACACCCCTGCAACTAATCTTATTTTTAATTATTAATAATTTTGATTAGAAAACATTATTGCTATATAATAGGCCTTAAATGACTAGTTAATTTTAAATTGATGAACTTTATTTACAGTAGATGCGATATTCAGTAAAAACATCTTGTCGTAACAGCCAAGTTAATGCCTAAGTAAAAATTAGTCTCTGATAACAAGCTATATAACCTTACTGAAATATAAGGACATTTCTCAAGTCACAAATAAAAAGAGATTACTTAAATTAGTAATAATAGAATTTTCGCAATATAGGTTGGTTTTAGGAGAGCGGGTGCTTGTGATTTGAGAAAAACTACGGGGACTTTCATTCTTTGTGGACCAATCTCGCTCGAACATAGATTAATCGGAGGAAAGAAGAATTTACATATTGAAATTAAAAAAAAAACAAAAATTAGAGGAGAAGAAGAAGAAAGCAGGGTGGCCATGCGGGTGGAAAAACTCATCCTCCTTGCTCTTAGCTTGCAATGGACCTATTTTAAAGGTTCCAAAGAAAACTTGGAAAATGTTCCGCACTCGCAAACAAATTTAGAGAAAACTCATATATCCTAATTCGCATATGTGGTACTTTTAATACATATATATATATATATATTTACCTTTCTAACTAAAAGTTAGGGAGAAGTATTTTTTGGAAATAATTCGTCCGACTATAATGGTCGGATTGTTTGGCATAATGGGTCAACCAAATCACGCGGCACTTTATTCGGGTCGGATTTGAAAATAGTGGAAATAAAGGGAAAATTATAAAAAAAAATTAAAAAGAAAATCTATTAAAGATAAAAGATAAAAGATAAAAGAAAACAAAAAAGGGTAATAAAAAGAAAAGGGGACACATGTCGCCCTCATGGCGACATGGCCTCGTTTTATATGTTTTATAAAAAATATATGATATGTTATATATAATATATAATATATAATTTTTCTTGTTATATATATAATATATAGGTTGAGTATATATTAGTTAGATTCCATAACTGTGTATCACATGTTATATGTCACTGTAAATGGCTAAACATTTACAATGGATGCCCATGTACTCCAAGTAGATATATTAATACCCATAATTAAAGAGTCGGTCAACGCATTAAATTAGTTAATGTGTTCTCTAACTGTCAACGCGCCCTACCCTGAGCTTAGTTGGTTATAATACAATATGTTATGTGAATGAGAAGGGAGCTTAGCTGGTTATAATACAATATGATATGTGAATGAAAAAGGTCATTCAATGCAGTTATAATCGCTCTCCACCTAAAATTCAAGAGTTTATTTAAAGCTTTAATTTTTATCAGTTTCATACTCACATTATTTTTGCTTACCCTATCCCCAAGAAGAACCATCGGCGTTCCGTATAACCTTTAATTGAGAAAAAGAAAAAAAGAACAAATTATTTTATAACGTCATTAGAACATTATATAGGCTTAGACTGCACATAGTAAAGAACGTTGACCTCAAATAAAGAAACATCAGTCAAACAACAGACATATGGGAAAGCTGAGAACTGAGAGCAATAGTCTTTCTCCAACTACTCTTTATATTTTTAATTTTTGATAATTAACAACTAAATCAGACGTAATCGAGCAAGAAGATAAACAATGCATATATGGATCGAAATAATCACCCCATGCTAAGTATATAGTTATATATATATGTATATCGGAGCAACGTCTTTGCATATATTTATATGTTAATGAGCGGTCAAACTAATCAAATATTTCATGTTAGAAACATGTGAGAGCAATATCCATTTTGTTTCATACAGAGAAAAGCTGTTTCAACTAAAATAAATCATTTTCAAAACTCTATACAGTGCTGTTGTGAGACAAAAGTTGACGTGCTCAAGAATGAAACACAGAGTTTGAACACTAGCAATAGTTCATCATGTGATGATGGATGGTGTATACGCATTTAATCGTCAGTCAATTTTAATCCTTATTATTCTGATGCAATTAGCTGACCAGGTCATAACGATGGATCTATACCACAAAGTGTTGTTTTTCAAGTGTGACGCACCATCGTATTCACAAGCCCAATTAGTCCCCAGTAATCCAGTTCAGCTGGTTCAATCAATAAGGAATTAAGCTCTCCTAACGTAAATTTTCTACATCTTACAAATTAAACATTGTATATAATGCTTGCTGTATATGGAAATATCATGGATAAGTCACATATGAATTTTGGTCATACTGGATCTATGACTTAAAAAGTAGTTGATCGTATAGTAAGCATAATAGAATCTAATTGCTTAGAAAGTAGAAAAGTCTTGAATATGGGAAACTTCCACATTTTTTCAATTACAAATGTGGCCCAAAGGGGATTAGCTAAAACTAGTCGATGAAAACAAGAATCGCTTTATCATGGATTGAGGCTGATATTACTACTCCAAATCCCCTTCCTCGAGACTTTCATATTTGACCACAACCTCATAAGTACACATGATAATAATTCATCACATCAGATGTCACGTACACATGCACGAATTGATAATTTAAGTCAGGTCCGCAGGTCGTGTATAGCAATACATAAGGGAATGAATTTAGACATCTCAAAATTGATTTTCATATACAGAGCAATGGAGGAAGACTGAATATAAAAGAAAGGGCAGGGGGGAAAGTTTTATTGGACCTACTAATTAGTATATATCTATTCAACTATATATATTTATTCAAAAAAAAAAAACTCATCGAAGTAGTGAAATGGCCATTGCTAGCTCTCACCCTGCCCTATATATATTGAGCTCCATCCCCAGCTTGTCTTTCACCCTTACCATAACAAAGGAGTTCCATTCCATAATATTTCAGATTTCTCTCTTCCACTCTTATATCTCTTTCTCCTCCAAATCCCTTGCAGGCAATGGCTTCATTAGAGCAACCTGAGCTCCGTGATATCCAAATATCACGAGTCGGGATCATAGGAGCCGGGATCAGTGGCCTCGCTGCTGCCAAACAGCTCTCAGCCCACATCCCGATAGTCTTCGAGGCTACCAACTCGATCGGTGGTGTTTGGAAACACTGCTCCATCGCCTCCACGAGGCTGCAGACCCCTAGGTGTGATTTTGAGTTCTCAGACTACCCTTGGCCTGGGAGAGATAACACTAGCTTCCCTTCGCACATTGAATTACTCGAGTACTTGCATGGGTATGCCACCCATTTTGATGTGCTCAGGTTTGTGAGGTTCAACTCCCGGGTGGTGAACATTCGTTTCATTGGTGGCGGAGATGGGATCCCCGGTGAGTTCACTCCCCTGTTGAATGGCCATCCTGTATGGGAGGTTGCAGTTGAGACTCTCCCATCGAAAACCATTCAGGTTTGGATTTTGCAAATTCTTTCTTTATATAAATATCTTAGCTAGTACTTCCTTCTACTGAAACGTTCATGACTAAGGCCAATACATTAACGTATGGCAATATATATACGTATGTAACATATGCAGTGGTATGCATTCGGGCTATTGGTGGTCTGCATCGGGAAGTATGGGGATGTCCCGAGAATGCCAGTCTTCCCAAGAAACAAGGGCCAAGATGTGTTTAAGGGTAGGGTCTTGCACTCAATGGATTACTCACAGCTGGATAAGGAAGCTGCTGCAGAGCTGCTCAGAGGGAAGAAGGTAACCGTTGTTGGCTACAAGAAATCTGCCATTGATATCGCGGTTGAATGTGCTGAGGCAAACCAAGGTATATATATGTCGCATATATGTATGGTCGTTTCATGATTGACTTGCACAAATACATATATGAACAGCTTATATTTCATAAGGTCACATGAAATAGTCATTAAGTTTTACAATAGATAATTAAATCATTAAAAGTAAAACATATATGTATTACGTCATCGTTGTCTGGGCAAAGCAGTTAGATATCAAAACCTACATGTTACGTGCCCAATTAGCGCATAGCTATATACATAAATGGATATTGTAATTGTCGTAAACGTTTCATTGATATATAGCACCAATAATGTCGTGCACATATGTAGCCATACACACAAAAGCTTTACGTGAAGACTAAAGAGAGTGCCTCTTTTTTTTTCCTTTTCTTTTCTCGGTGAAATCATGATAAAATTAATCTCATTTGGACATTGGCTTGATCCAACCAGAAGGTGTTTCACAAGTAAGAGAGTACTAATAAATTGAAAGAATCCAATTCACGACAGTGTTTATCAATAGATAGTTGACCACCTCTGTGTGTGGAGTCAGAGAAGAGTGTTTCTCTTTTTTCCTAATGCCAAGTTAAGTATAACCAAGACCGGGTTGAGTCAATTAATTGGTTGACTAATCCCTTGATATGCTATTCCATTAATTAATCCAATTTGCTGCAAAATTCCCTGCAAGAGTTACAACGTAAGTCAACTGAATTTTCTCAATTAATTAGTACCAATTGTTATTACATCATGAGTTGAGAGGCAGGTTAATCAAAATTTCATATATATTAACTGATTATATTTTGTTGGAATTAATTAATTGCTTAGGAGAAGGGGGGCAACCGTGCACGATGGTCATAAGGACTCTGCATTGGACAGTTCCAGCTTATTGGATATGGGGGCTACCCTTTTTCCTGTTTTATTCCACGAGGTCTTCTCAGTTCCTTCACGAAAGGCCCAATCAAGCCTTCCTCAAGTCCCTCCTTTGTCCTCTCTTGTCTCCATTGGTCAGTTTCATCATCATCATCATCATCATCATCATTATTACAATCCATACAACTTTTATATATAACCATCAACATAGTTTAGTTCAAACGATTCGACACTTGTTCCATTTAAATAAAATATCGGGATTCGAGTCCTTATAATTATAAAAAATCTTTGTTATGAGAGTTTTACCCCTTAGTAGGCCGACCATGCTCGATTAAATTAACCGAAATCCAGTTGCGCTTTCAGATTTCAAGGTCCACGTCGAAAAGAGAAAAAAAAAACTTTTATATATAATCAACAATTTGGTTCTTGGCAATAATTACTTAAATATTGTTGTGGAATATATAGAGAAGAGCAATCTCCAGTTTCATCGAGTCCTACTTGCTGTGGAAGCTACCCCTGGTGAAGTACGGGCTAAAACCCGACCACCCGTTCGAGGAGGACTATGCGTCCTGTCAGATGGCTATCTTGCCGGATAACTTCTTCTCTGAGGCTGACAAGGGTAAGATTCAGTTCAAGAGGGCCTCCAAGTGGTGGTTCTGGTCGGGGGGGATCGAGTTTGATGACCAGACCAAACTGGAGGCCGATGTTGTGATCCTTGGCACTGGATTTGATGGGAAGAAGAAGCTTCAGTCTGTACTCCCAGAGCCCTTCAGGAGCCTTGTGGTCGACTCTTCTGGCATCATGCCTCTTTACAGGTTTGTTAAGTTCTTCAAAATAATTATATTTGTACGTACATTTGATTTGGCTTTGCTGGCACTAACGGACGTTTCGGCATTGTTCAACAGGGGAACTATTCACCCGCTGATACCGAACATGGCATTTGTGGGATACATAGAGAGCGTCTCTAACCTGCACACGTCTGAGCTGCGGAGCCAGTGGCTGGCAAAGCTGGTAGACAACCGGTTCAAGCTGCCGCAGATAAAGGATATGCTCGGGCAGATCAAGAGAGAGGTGGAGGTGATGAAGAGGACGACGAGGTTCTACAAGAGGCACTGCATCTCAACTTTCAGTATCAATCACAGCGACGAGATCTGCGAGGAGATGGGGTTGAAGCCTTGGAGGAAGAAGAACCTCTTCTCCGAGTTATTCAGCCCCTACACCAGCATGGACTATCAAGATGCATGATTGAAAGGACAATATTAGTATGACATATAATCGAGTATTCGATGGCGATCTAGACGTACTTGATATATATATATATATATATATACATATATATATTATATATATAGATACAATAACAAGAGGCATGTTATATGTAGTTTTATATCTTGCACGTGGGTTAGGTGTGTCAGCATGTATCCTTTTTAAACACACTCACGCGCACACACATATCAATATATATTTTCTTCTATATATAAACTAATCATGGAGTCTTTATATTAAACGACACAAATGTGATCATTTTTTCTTTGGTAAATTTTATTATATATCATATGCGTATTTTAAATTATATTATAAATTGCAATTTACAATCTATACTATATTATATATATATATATATAACTGTTGTTAAAGGAATTTCAACAACAAAGTAAATAAAAAGACTATGCAAAGGTCGTCCTGCAAATATATAATATCAAAAGAAATATATAAATATATTATTTTAATTTATTTATATCTTATGTATAAATATATATTAATATATATTTTAACATTAATATTGATATGATTAGATATTAATTTCATCTTAAATAGAAATCTCAATATTATTAAATGTTACCTATAGATAATAACATTTTTTCAAAAAAAAAGAGAAATATTCTATTATATGGAAATTCATTTTAAAATCTTCATTCAATTTTAGAAATTACAAAACTTCTGATTTATTAAATATTATATAACTTATATAATCCGAAGATTTGAAAAATATCTTGTAAATATTATATAACTACTCTCAAGTTGAAGATTCAATATACACGGCCTACTTAACCCGAGGGACAATCAATTTCTACTCATATTACTTTGAAAACCATGTTCAAACGTGTACAACACGAGTGACCTGCAACGATAATGGAGGTCCTTCAACTAATGCGTCGCCATTGTATAATGTCTTCAACCAATCTGGTCGGGCTTCTGGGTATCTCGGTAAGGACTATTTGAATGATGTGAACTGGAAGACCGCACCACATACTGTGCTGAGAAATTGCCCTAAAGTCAAGCCCTTCATTGAGTAAGAACATCTAAAGAATTATTTGGGCCACGTTGAGTGAGTTTAATATTGGATGATCATGGATAATCACTTGCATGTTGGTATTGAAAATGCAATTACTTCGTTAATAGTACTTGTACGGACCCGAATGTGTTCTCGTCAAGGCCCACATGCGCGCGACAGAATCGCACGGCTTGAGAGTGTCCAACTTCACGGGGATGCGTGATGGACACGCGTGATAATGAGTCGCCACTACTTGTTTACGATCCGAAGGTCAAGGGCCGATAAGTTGTCCAGGTCTAGGGGTAAATGATACACCTAGTTTTGCGAAGGCACTGATTATTGCGGAATCGAAAAATCCGAGTTCAGGGGTTCATGTTACGTGCTGGCCTATATCCCGCAAGCCCTTTCGGTACTCTAGCTTGCTAGGCTTGCCATTTTATTTATTTACCGCATGGAATAGGCTGTGCTTGGTTTACACGTTTTCACATCGAAAATTTGATGAACTAAACGATGTGGGTTGAGAAGCCGAGAGAAAAGTAGGCTCGTATGTCGGGGAATCGGTTCACTATCCTCGCATTACAGTTTATCAAACCATGATGGTTGAATTCCTGTGTAAACCGGAACCGCGAGATCTTGGGTTTACTCTCATCGGGGCAAGCATTGGACCGACCCGATTAGTTCGGCTCTTGGATCGTTCACTTACCGATTGGAATTCTTACAAAAATAAATGTACAAAGTAAAGGTTCTTACAATGTGCTCTCAAAATAATAAATACAAATTACAAATGGTTGAATCATAGTCAATTTGCATTCGGTTATTATTCCACTCCAACTCATCATGAGTTTAAGGAAAAATTGAAAACTGAAATTCAAAATGCGCTCTCAGTGAATGGGACGTTAGATCTCGTGATCAATGGTTATGGCGTTAAATCCCAAGTGCAATGCGTCCTATGGGTCAAGCTCGATCTACATGAACAAGCATGAGCAGAAAAGTAACAGACAACATGCAGATAACAGATAAGGTGTTTGTTATTGCCAAGTGTACGTGAGTTGGTAGATTATTAGTCGGGGTATTTTGGCACGTAAATTTCTTATGCTAAACAGACAAATGTGTGTAAGGCATTTTGCATTCGGTTTTGCTTCGAGAACCTGTCAGACATTGTGTCTTTTGTCTAGTCTCATATGCATGGATTGCTTTTAAAGTTGTTCTATATTGCGAAACTACAATGCTTACAGACTATTACAGAACAAGTATCTTTGCTTGAAAAGCCGAAAACCTAATGCCCTGACCATTATTGCTCGTGTATATTTAAGTCGAATGCATGCTTAGTTAGGTAATTGTGTTTTGGTCCAAAATACCCGATTAAATACCCAAAACTATCCTAGGATGACAGAAACTCATCAGTTGTGTGCGGACCCGAATTTCGTCTCGTCGGGGCCCGCACACGCGCAATGCGGCGCGGCTTGGGAGTGTCCATCTTCCCGAGGACGCGTGACGGACACGCGTGAGAAGGAGTCGCCACTTACCATTTTACGACCTGAGGGTTGAGGGCCGGTAAGTTACCTGGGTCTAGGGGTACTGGTACACCTAGTATGCCATTGGTCATGCGGAATCAGAAATTCCGAGTTCGGGGTTGTATTACGTGTAGCCTATATCCCGCATGCCCTTTCGGTACTCTACTTGTCTAAAGCTTGCTTTTTTTATATTTATTTACCGCCTTGATTAGGGTGCACTCATTACACTCGTTTTGACATTGTAAATGCGTAAAATTGACCGGTTCGATTATAGAGACCAAAAGAAGAGGGGATCTTTGGGTCAAAGGATTGGTTCACCGTCCTCGCGCTCCGGCTGACTGGATCATGATGATCAGTTCACCGTGTGAACCTGTACCACGACTCGCGTGGACCCACTCATCCTAAGGGCCCAAGAGCCGACTCGACTAGTTCGTCACTCAGACTATCTGTTCGCCGACCGAGATCATTACATGGTAAATATACAAATAAAATATCCTCACAATGTTCTCTCTCAAATAAAAATATAAATTACAACAGTGGGATCCCGGTCGGTTCACATTCGGCCAATATTCCGCTCATGTATACCGTGTAATTTGAAAGACGATAATAGAAATTAAGACGACGCAGGTCGCACGCACTCAGAATGTATGAGGGCGTTGGACCCCGTGACTGATGGTTGGGGCGTTGGACCCCGTATGGACCGTGTCTTAGGGAGTCGGGCTCGACCCGTAGGAAAAGCAGATAAAACAGGTAAAGACATAAGAAAAAAACAAAAGACAAACAAAAACAGATAAGTTATGTGTTAATGTCGGATTTACATGATTTATCAAGTTCGTGTGGGTTTTGAAAAAAATAAATTCAAACACTACAATGCATAATCATGGGCATGTTCAATCACATCAAGACTTAATTTGCCAATTTTAAATCCAAGTGATCGATTAAGCCGGTTTTAGTGCATTTAATCGATTTTATCCTTTTAAAAACTGCGTGAGAATGGAATCCGATTTGTGTGTATTCATTCTTATTCCAAACAACCGATTTTAGTCCGATTCTTTAAAGTCAAGTTCGTGGTAAAGTCGGTTTGAATCACACCCCGATTTTAATAATCCGAGTTTAACGACTAAATTGGTTCGTGCTATTTGGATAAAAATGCAATGTCATCGACAAAATTAACAGGTCATGCGATAAAATGAGTCTTAAGCATGCCTCTAAGTTTGAAATTTCTACCTTCCCTGGGGTATGACAGGAGGGTCATGCAAGGCTCGAACCGTCCACGAACTAAACCCCGAGCAAAATGGGTAACGTCACCTCTACCACGGGCATGTGCAGCAGCACCGTAGCAATGTTAGCAGCCATGGTTGAGTTGACTGAGCTCGAGGATTTTTGACCTACAAAAGGTAAAGAGAAACCAGCAAAAAAACAACGCAAAGAAATAGGTATCACCATAGAAAAGAAGGGAACTGTGGAAAGAACTACGAATGAACAAAGGATGAAGGCTTAGCTCAGAGGTTTGGTGGCAAGGAGCTCGAGGAGGAGCAAGACAACATCAGTGATGCCCGGAAGGGACTTGAGCGGAACTCAACTACAGGAAAAGCAAAAAGAAAATGAAGAGCACGATAGAAGTATAAGCAGACCAAAGGAAAACGAAAAGAGTGAGGACAAGAAGAGAACCAAGGCAAGACACTTAGCTCTAGTCTGTGCTGTCGTCTCCAACTTGTTGGAGTGTCGCAGCTGCTTAAGGGACTCTCGGGGGCTTCCAACTGGATGCTGGAGAGCTTGACTAGCCCAAGAGATGCAAGGAGTGCACTTGTAGTTAGCTCGGATGGGAGGGTGAAGAGAGGCTGCTGTGTGTGATGAATCGAGCTTGTTGGGGGACCCCTAGACGTGGCTGATGGTGGCTCTTGGTGAGCTGGAACCTGAGCTGGCGCGCAAAAGGGGAATAAACTGTAAGAGTAAATGGAAACCCGAAAAGGCTCGAGGGACCCTACTGACCTGAGCTGAAATGACATGTAGGAGGCCTCAAACAGAAAAACAGACGTCGCCGTTGGATTTGAGAGGTCGAATGCATGTAGGATATATATTTTGTTTCGAGTTTGGATTGATTCCGGAGGCGGTCGCCGGGAAAACCAAGAAAACTCAATGGAAGCGCCGCTACTGGTTAGAGTTGGAATGGCATACTGGAGACTTCAAACAAATAAAATGACATCACCAGTGGATTGAGAGGGTCGAAGATAGGTGAGGTATGTATTTTTCAGAAGTTTGGGTGAGGGTAGATGGATGTTTTGCCCGAAAAAACGACGTTTTTTTAACAATAACAGTTTTTTCTTGTTCTCTCTTCTGCAGCCCTCTTTTTCTCTGAATTCTCTCTGTTCTCTTCCTCTCCTCTCTACTGAAACTTGCTGGAATCAATGCTGAATGCTTGAGGGTCAAAGGTAAGAAGAGAAAGAAGGGTTTATATTGGAAAGCGATTCCAAAAACCGGGCAAATTCCCACGAACTTCGTCTTTTTCTTTTCAGCTGAACTTGGCTCCTATTTTGCTGACCATGCTGACCGAATTCTTCCCCATCTTTAGCTGAAAATGAATAGGAGCAATGAATGAAAATTATGAGCAAGGAGGAAAGAAAGATCTTGATAGGAATGTTGCTCATGATTGGGAAAACGGTTTAATGAACTTCCTTTCTTCTTCTATCAATGAACTTGGCCGATATTTACCTCCGAAATGCTGACTAAATTTCTTCAGCTTCTTGCTGAAAATGAATGAGATCTTTGGGTAAGAGAGGGAAAGAAACAAGAAGGAAAATTGTGAAGTTGAAAACGGAAAAAATTGAGTTGGAAGTGGGGTTCAAGAATGGAAGAATGAGATCAAAAATGGAAGAAAAGTTAATAAGGAATAAAAGGAGAAAAAGTGACCAAATGTAGAATAAAATAGGAAAGAAGGGGCTTGGATATGAGTTAAAGAGAAATATGGATGGAAATATGCTAGACTAGGAAAGAATGAGACTAATTTGGTAATGAAATAAGGAATGTGACTAGCTTGTGAAAAACAAAAGAATAGCGCTAATTTGTAAATAATAAAAAAGGCTAGTTTGCAAATAATAAAATAGTGACGCTAGATTGCAAATAAAGAAAAAGAATGGGGCTAGTTTGCAAATAAATAAAAATTGGGAAGTGGCCATGGGTCCCGCATGGATTCAAGGGATGTTGGAGAAGTGTAGATCCCAATCAATTGCACATTCAAATTTCATAACCAAAGGACAATGTATTATTGATATGTGCAGAAGGGCGATCCCGACTAGTATGATATTGGTTTATCATGACTTGATGCACTAGGAGCTTGGGAATCAGTTTTGCTAGGTTCGGGTGATCGAAGTAACATTAATTGATTCAACCGCCGATTTGCATGTTTGTGCGCCGTACTGCTTGTCTAGGCATGATCTGTTATCCTCCCGTAAACTTTCTAGGAGGCCCTGAGACCTTCCTTTGTCATCATGCTTCTTGAGTTGTCTAGTTAGCCCTATTGATCTTGCCATGAATAGTAAACTGACTTTATTTGATTATCTTCAATTGAAGCTCATATTATGACCCAGTTCGTTATCAAGGATTTACTGGAGCCGATGGACCAAAATGGGGTGCTGACAGCTTGCCCCTCTTTGGTTGCATGCTTGGGTAGAGGATATGGTCAAAGACTATGAAAAGCACCATGTTTGGTCTTAGCGACCGTCTCGGTACCTCCCTCATGGTCACTTGCTCACCCGTTGCGAGAAATAAAGGAATTAAGGCAAGGAAGTGAAAATTGGAACTCAAATGCAGTAAATGTGGGGCCGGAACCTGGAAAGCGATAAATGCGTGGCCGGAGCCTGAAGAGCAATAAATGTGGGATCGAAGCTTGAAAGCGGTAAATGCGGGGCCAGAGCCCAAAAAGCGATAAATGTGGGCCGGAGCCCGAAGAGCAGTAAATGCGGGGCCGGAGCTCGGAAAGCGATAAATGCGGGGCCAGAGCCCGAAAAGCAGTAAATGTGGTAAATGGGTGTGAAACTCGAATGTAGTAAAATGATGGGTGTGAAACCCGAAATGTAGTAAAATGCAAGTGTGAAACCCGAGTGTAGTGAATGATAGGTATGAAACCTTAAATGTAGTAACATGCGAGTGTGAAACCCTGAAAACAGTAAATGCAAGTTTGATAGGAAAGCACGAGAAATGCAGGAGCAAAGGTCAACGCTAGGGAATCGCGCAGGGCGCTGAGAAAGGGTAATTTTGCTTTGCTTGACGTTGAGTCCGGATTATGCTGGGATGGCGCAATGGTAGTTGCGGCTTGCCGCCTCTCGCATGATTGGGAGCCTCTTGGATAACTGCATTGTGTGTTTGGCGGGGATGTTCCAGTCGTTGTGTTTGTCGGGGATGGTGGTGTTATGGGTTGGACTGGCTTTCGGGACTGTACGGACCCGAATGTTGACTCTCGTCGGGGCCCGCATGCACGCTTTTGGATTGCGCGACTTGGGAGTGTTCACCTTCCAGGGGGATGCGTGACGGACACGCGTGAGAAGGAGTCGCCACTTATCATTTTATAACCCAAAAGTCGAGGGTTGATAAGTTACCCGGGGTCTAGGGGTACTGAACGCCTAGTTTTGCTAAGGCATTGGTCTGTGGAATCGGAAAGTCCGAGTTCGAGGGTTCACGTTACGTACGGCCCTATATCCCGCACGCCCTTTCGGTACTCTAGCTTGCTAGGCTTGCATGTTTTAATTATTTACCGCGTGGATTAAGTTGCACTCGACTTGCACGTTTTGACAACGGAAATTCAGTGAACTAAACGATGTCGGTTGAGAAGTCGAGAGAGAAGTAAACCCGCGTGTCGGGGAATCGGTTCACAATCTTGCGTTACAGTTCATCAAACTGTGATGATTGAATTCTTGCGTGAACTGGAACCGCAATATCTTGGGTTTAATCTTGTCTGGGCAAGCATTAGACCGATTCGATTAATTCGATACTCAGACCATTCGCTCACCGACTGGGATTCTTACTGAATAAATGTACAAAGTAAAATCCTTACAATGCTCTCAGAAAAACAATAAAATACGAATTACAAATGATTGAATCCCAGTCGATTCACTTTCGGTTATTATTTCGCTCCAACTCACCGTGAGTTCAGGGAAACACCGAAAAACTGAAATTCAAGCGCTCTTAGTAAATGGGGCGTTGGACCCTGTGACTGATGGTTAGGGCGTTTAACCCAAAGTGCAATGCGTCCTATGGGTCGGACTCGACTCGCATGGACAAACAATAACATAAAAGTAACAAACAACATGCATATTGCAGATGATGTGTTTTTTATTGCCGAGTGTACGTGAATTAATAGATTATTAACCCAGGGGTATTTTGCAAGCAAATGCCATATGCTAAACAAGCAATCGTGCAAAACGTTTTGCATTCGGCTTTGCTTTGAGAACTTGACAAATAGAGTCAAATCTCGTGTGTGTGGATTGCTTTTAAAATTGTTCTGTATTGTGACAGTGAAATTCCACTGAATTCACCAAACTCATGTTTTGACGCTAGATTTGGAACCTAGAGTTTCACCTAACCATTATCTCATGTTCGGTTAAGTCAAGTGAAAGGTTAATCAGCGTTTTGCATGTTTTGTGACAGAGATAACCGTTCTAGTTACCCGAGTCTACGATAGAATGACAGAAACTCATCAATGGATAAGAAAAGGCTATGCAGATGAACCTGCACCTGAACATGTAGCCCGTTCTTATCTTGATATTGTAGTGTTTCTGTCAAGCTAACCCTAGGGGCGTCGCTGAATTGTGAAAAGAAGATTCCGCTCTTTATTTGAAAATTATTTTCAGAAAAGGAAAACATCGCAGTGCGGGCCACCTCGGCCTGTAGCCGGTGTCGACCAATTCCTTGGATCGTCCAGGGTTATGCAAGAACCCCAAAAAAGCCAAAGAATAGGTCGATCTAACCGAAAGTGATCTAGAAAGATCTTTTGTATCTCGACCTGAGCTACCTGAAATCAAGTAAAACTCAAGTTAGCTGTACGGACCCGAATATGGACTCTCGTCGGGGCCCGCATGCGCCCTTTTGGATCGCACGGCTTGGGAGTGTCCACCTTCCTGGGGTTGCGTGACGGACACTCGTGAGAATGAGTTGCCACTTATCATTTTATGACCCGAAAGTCGAGGGCGGATGAGTTACCCGAGTCTAAGGGTATGGAACACCTAGTTTTGCTAAGGCATTGATCTGTGCGGAACCGGAAAGTCCAAGTTCGAAGGTTCACGTTACGTGCGGGCCTATATCCCACACGCCCTTTCGGTACTCTGGTTTGCTAAGCTTGCATTTTTATTTATTTACCGTGTGAATTAAGCAACGCTTGGCTCACACATTTTGACACTGAAAATTTGGTGAATCAAACAATGTCGATTGAGAAGTCGAGAGATAAGTAAGCCCGCATGTCGGAGATTCGGTTCACAATCTTACGTTACAGTTCCTCAAACTATGACGTTTGAATTCCTGTGTGAACCAGACCCGCGAGATCTTGGTTTTACTTTCCTTTGGGCGAGCATTGAACCGATTTGCATGATTAGACTCTCAGACTGTTTACTCACCGACTGAGATTCTTACAGAATGAATGTACAAAATAAAGTCCTTACAGAATGCTCTAAAAAATAATACAACAAATTATAAATTACAAATGATTGAATCTCAGTTTGCTTGCATTCGATTATTATTCCACTCTAACTCACCGTGAGCTTTAGGGAAAAACCAAAAAACTGAAATTCGAATACACTCTCACTGAATAGGGCGTTAGACCCTGTGAGTGGTGATTAGGGCCTTGAACCCAAGTATTATTCGTCCTAGGGATCGGGCTCAACCCGCATGACAAACAAGTGCAAGAAGATAACACACAGCATGTGAATAACAGACAAGATGTTTGTTATTGTCGAGTGTACGTGTTTTAACAAGTTGTTAATCCAGGGTACTTTGGCATGCAAATCCGACCCTAGACAAACAGACGCGTGCTAACATTTTAGCATTCGGCTTTGGTGATGCGATTCCCGCCAAGAATGACGAGACCTGACAACTAAAGGAACCCAAGATCGTTCTACGATCAGATTTGATTGATGAACCCTCAACCCGTTGTTTACAACATAAACAAGAACCTTGGTATAATTGACCTCAACCCGTTGTTTATTGCGAAACAAAAACCTCGGTATATAGGAAGACGCCACAAACGATGATGGAAATTCGTTTGATAAGTCGATGAAGACGCCACAAACGGTGGTGGAAAGCCTTTTGATAAGTCGTTGATGAACGCCACGGAAACTTCCAATAAGTTCGAATTAGTTCTTCAAGAACCAAAGAAAATACTCTCACAATTTTCTGAATGTTCTTTTTTAAAAAAATTGACTAAGACGAATATATATAGACATAAACTAATTATAATCTAGTCATATCTCCTCCTAAAGATAAGGAAAATAAAACCTAGAATATTGATAGAGATATGACATAATCTATAAAGATATGAAATCTAAATATCCCTAGAATATCTCCATGAGATTTAAACTTTAAACAAATCTGATGATATATTCTCTTGATTATTGTCAGCACCCCATTTTGGTCCACCGGCTCCAATAGAAGACTTCCAATCAAAGCTCAGGTCACTAATCACGATCGGGAAACCGGAGGCGAACATGCTGGCACGAAGTCATGAATTACAGGAGAGAAGCAGGGTCCACTAGAAAAGCACAGGAGGGCAATCGGAAGAGTAAACAGACGACGAACCCCGAAGCAACAGGAGCTGGCATTGTGACACTATTTATCACCGGACCACCGAAGCGTCGGAAGGTATCCAATATGGGACTCTAAAAATCCCTCTTGGTGCCAAAGTGACCAATGGTACATCCGAGCGCATTTTCAGAAGCATCCTGCTTCAGCCGGGGCACCCCCGAACTCTCACAGACGCCTTTCCTGATAGGGCTCCCGAGGCGCCCGATCCACGAACGAGTAAACGACACCCGGAAACAGGCCTGCACACACCCAAGGACCCCCAGGACCATGGAACAGGATTCAGACTGCATTTCGGAGTTCATCTTGGTCTCCCGAGTGGATTCTGACTTGGGAAAAAGAGGCTATTTTCTACAGAAAGACATAACCGGAGACCTTTTTAACAAATCGCCAGTGCACGAAATTTGCGCCAATCAATCCCGAGGATCGCAAGGGCTTGGGAGATAAACCCTGATCGCATTGCATAATCCATATAGGTTTCCCGAGTACCATTCCAGTAACAAAATGGCCCCTTTTCACGGGGAATCTTGTGCTCAGAGCTCATTCGGGAAAATGTTGACGTCCGAGCTTTGCACCACCCACTCCCAATAACCCCCAAGGGCTAGGAAATCATTTCGGTTTGGACCAAGCAAGTCATACCGATCTCCCGAGTGACGTTTCAATGGTCACGAACGCCTCCCGACAAGCCTTCGGGACTCATTTTTGACAAACGGAGATCACAGTGGTCTCCGAACACATCAGAACACTTGGGAAACACTGAGAAAGCCCCGTTCGCGGATTCCTAGGTCATCTCCGGTTATCGATCTCCAGCCGAGACCGGCGAGTAAACCGTTCCGCTCGATGCGAAAAATACACCGGTGCGAGCCTTACAACACGCAGAAGTGCAAATAGGCATCAGAAGTGGACAACTTCGCTCCGATAATCCAAACGGAGCAAAACCAGCTTTCGAGTCCCCGAGTCACCCGAGCAATTGCTTTTAAGAAACATGTCAATATTAGGCTCATTAAAACCGTATTCGCGAACACATCGATAATTCGTCGTTCAAGTGAACCACGAAAATCGAACGCGCGACCAATCGAGCCTCGAGCTTCTTCCGGCTTTTCTCTTAGTCAAGTGGGACCCTTGAGCTAGCCAAGCCGAGCCGAGCCAAGCCAAGCCGCAAGCCATGGCTCTTCTCTAGAAGCAAGCCAAATGAGCCTCCACCACATTTTCAAAATATCTTCTTACACCCATCACTTCCCTTCTCCCATTCATCACCTCCCATCACCTTTCAAGACAACTTCCCCACCCTAATCTTCCCTCCAAAAATTCGGATCCCCTAAGCACCACTTAATTGCACTTAACTCCACTTAATCTTGTCATTAAGCTTGCTTTTATAACACACCGTTTCAGCAGGTAACAGAAACAGTACAGAAACGGGTTTCCATAGCCACCCCGGGATCCTCGGCACGCCATTTCTTCCCACGACCATGGCGAGTCGTGCCATCACTTCCTAGGGGTTCCTCATGATCCTCACTCTTCCTCGTGATAAGGTGGTCGCGTGCCGAGAGCCGTTCAACCGTACACCACCGCCTTTTCTCTCCTTTCTCCCTTCACAGATTTTTTCAATTTTTTCCCGGTTTTCTTTGCATCTTTCAGGAAAATCGACATGTCCAATCCTCATGAAACCACTGCATGCATGATCCTCACTCAGTTAGGAGTCCAATGCCACCGACCTTGCATCAAAAGACCACCGGGAGCCTCCCGTAGAGTCGTTTCTTCATCGGGTGCCAGTCGGGTTTGTTCCTCTGGTTTTCTTTTCTAACCTGAACTTTGCAGGAACGTACAGGCCTCCCACCGCTTGGAGGACGACTTGGGCTATAGCCCCGTCAATGAGGTTCGGCGAGTACGGGAACAGGAGAGTGCCGAAGACCAAAAGTAGGAATCCATGACAGGCATCGCGCTGGTAGGAAGCCGTTGTAGGTGTCATTGCGCGGAGAAGCGTCCAATCGGAGAGCCACGCGATCCTGATGCCTTGATCCCACCTCTCATGAAGCTCCTCGTGGATGTCTTGAGCAGGTATGTGGAGAAGAGTGGAGAGCTGACCCTGGACGGTTGTGAACGGATTAGGCACGAAGATGCCGTGGGTCATGGGCGTAGGCCTCTGGATGAGTGCCATGTACTCCTCGATCGTGGGGGCTAACTCCGTCCCCTGGAAATTGAATACTGCGTGATCGGGATCCAAGAATTCGGCGGTGGTCCTCAAGAAGATCCAATCCACCGGGATCTCGGCGAACATAACCATATCTCCGATAATGCCCTGGACGAAAGCGTGATCCACCGGCCGGAGAGTCCTCCAAATGCGCATAATGTCTTGCCTTGGTGGCGTGATTGCTTCGAGCCTGAGACCGGGAGCCGGGCGGTCCATCCTTACCTAGATGGAGGAGATGCCGGCTTAATGTCTTAAGAATCAAATCAATGTAATGTCCTAGGTTTATTTCGAAAAATGTATGCAGTGCGGAAAGGTAAACTATAGTCGTGTTCTTTATAGTATACATTGCTCTTTCTTACAAAAAACAACAAAATGCCCGTCCTAACGAAGAAAAACTACGGGCCTACTCAAAGACTCAACTTTTAGGTCGGTTGACGGCATGGAGGCAAAAATTGGTCCAGCATGACGGTCCCTGTGCATGCATGGTTTTTGGTGCTACTGGGAGAACCGCTAACTATGGATGGGGGGCTCCCGACTCAAGGGCGTGAATTCCTTGAAATCGAGCGAGGATCTTTGGGGGCCGGTTCGGTGCATAGCCGACTCGATCCGTTCCCTTACTCGGAACCTCTGACTAACCTAGCTTCCTATATCGGTGCCCGTGGGATTCGGACAAGGTACCTGAGAACCCGCTAGAATGATGCAAATGCAAGAAGTAATGGTGCTTGAAAATAAATGTACGGAAAGCGGTAAATAGACACGCAAGCAAGTAACCGGAAACGAGCCCGAACCCTCTAAGTGTCCCCAGTGGAGTCGCCAAGCTGTGCGCACTCGAATTTTATCTCG
The DNA here is from genome assembly GCF_007655135.1 of Punica granatum. Classification (NCBI taxonomy): domain Eukaryota; kingdom Viridiplantae; phylum Streptophyta; class Magnoliopsida; order Myrtales; family Lythraceae; genus Punica; species Punica granatum. The sequence continues at coordinate 18,462,658 of NC_045128.1, forward strand.
TCGAGGCACGCATGCGCGCGCCTAAGCAAATGCGGCTTGAGAGTGTCCACCTTCCCGGGGACGCACAACGGATGCACGTGAGAAGGAGTCGCCACTTGCCATTTTACGACCCGAAAGTCGAGGGCCGGCGAGTTACCCGGGTTAGGGGTATGGGGTACACCTAAATGCTAAGGCAATGGTCGTACGGAACCGAAAATTCCGAATTCGGGGGTTCTATTATGTGCGAGCCTATATCCCGCACGCCCTTTTGGTACTCTAGTTTGCTAGGCTTGCCATTTTGCTTATTTACCGCGTGATTTGGGGTTGTACTCGACTCGCCCGTTTTGACACCGTAAATTCGATGAATTGATCAAGTTGGGCCGAACGTCCAAAAGGTGAGTACGCTTGTGCATCGAGGAATCGGTTCACTATCTTAGCACTACAGTTCACCGAACCATGATGGCCGATTCTCTGCGTGAACCGAAGCCACGAATATCCGAGCTCACTCACCCTTTGGTAGGGATAGACTAACTTTAACCGATTCGCCGCTCGGACCTCTCGCTCATCGATCAGGATCCTTACAAGTATATAAATGAACATGCAAATAGAATTCTCACAATGTTCTCTCGACTAATTACAAGGTGTAACTGAATAAGTAAATGGATCCCGATCGGTTTGCATTGGGCCAATATTCCGCTCCAGCTCACCGTGTGTTTTGAGTGTCCGATAAGTAAATTAAGGCAACGTGGGCTCAAAGAGTCGAGGGTCGGGTCCAATCGAACCGACGGATTACAGGAAAACCGATTAGTTCCCACTGTAACCGTTGGACCGATCGAGCTCCCGGGTGATATCTAAACACGTTTCACACGTCCATTCCAAATTGCCTTCCACATAGGCCATATTTGGAGTGTGATGGTGACTCGAGGCTAGATCCCATTCCGCGCTCGGGTTGCGCGCTCTCGGTGAGTTAAGAGGCGTTGGACCTCGTGTTCGGTGGTTTGGGGCGTTGGACCCCGTGCAATGCATAACCTATGGGCTCGGACCGTATCGCAATAAATCATCATAGGAAAAGACGAAATAGAAGAGAACTGATAAAACTGACATAATACAGGCAATAACTGACAATTTTCGGTGAATACAGACAAGAGGTGTGTTAAGTCGAATGTACGTGATTTAATCAGTTATTAACCGGGGTTGATTAGCAAACAATGCATCTAACTTAGGCAAACAAAGGGGACGGGCTAGGATATGGTTCTGAGCCAATTATATGTGTGGATTTGTTTTAGGACCCTTATTCAGTTAAGTGTCGCTACGATTTCACTGAATTATCCAAACTCGCGTTTTGACTCTAGATTGGAATCTATCATTCCGCCTATCCATTATCTAGTATTTGATTAGGTCGGATGTATGATTAGTCCGGTTCTTTGTGTTTTGTAACTGAAATAAAATGCTCCCCACCGAATCTACAATAGGAAGATGGAAACACCGAAAGTGGACGTAATGGGCCGTGCGAATGAGACTCGCACCCGGACGGGTTGCCCCTTTCCATCCATAGATCGAGGTGTTTACGACTCCCTAGCGCCTACGGTATCGGTGAATTACGGAATGACGATTATGCCCCTGGATGATAAAATTGCAATGTTCGTGTATAAATCGGAGATCGCGCCACACGAAGGAGTCTAAGGAGGACTCTCGTACCCCGACTCGGGCAGCCTCAAATTGGGCCCGGACTCGAGTCATGGCACGTGAGCGCTCACTAGACATCAATTCTATTCGTGTCACGAGTCTCGGTATTTTGAAATCATGAATTATGATGGAAAAGGGCATTCTCGCCGTTCCGTAAATCATCGATGCGTTTACAAATTGAGGATTGATTAGCCCAATTACTTAGTCCAAGTGACTTAATAAATCGAATAGCACGTCCCACTTATCCTGTTTGTGAAATTGTTCGATATTTATTGCTTTTTGTTACGGTCATCATCGGTTTAATGGGTGACGGTTCGAAGTCCATTCACCTATCATGAGATTAATGTACGTCTAGCGATGGAACACGGATACGAATACACTCAATTCCAAGGATCGAACGTGAAGCGACGGGGGAGACCACCCTAGACCTGGCAGGGGTCAAGGATCACTCGGCTTTTTTCCGAAGGGTTAGGCCGAGAGGCCTCCTTGACCCGCCTTGGGTCACGGATGGTATCCCACATCGATTCGAGCCATTCCTTGCATGCCTAATACGTCAAGCACGTTAATAACACATGTTTTACTCATCTCGATATCACCGTGACCATAATCACATAAAGTCATACAAACACGTACGAACGAGATATTTAAACGGAGAACAACAAAGACAACATTGACTCAAATGGTAACGAATTGAATAAAGCACGGGAATCGATCCGTTTCGAGGCGGAAGAAGGCTCCCCGGACTCGTATGGTCCAAGGAAGCTCTCAGCCACACTCCTCCAAGGAGGGCCGTGAGCTTCCATGGCTCGTGCGAGGCGGGAAAATTTCTCCGGCCCCGATTCGGATCTTGTCCTGTCATGCCATCATATTACACACGATTAACAATAAAAAAAACATAGGAATCGACTCTTTCCGGGAAGGGGAGAGGCCGCCCTAGCCTAGGGTGGGCCAAGGGGACTCACGAGTCTCTCCCTAGAGACTTGGCCGTGAGTTCCATGGCCCAATCCGCGGCCAAGGGAGCCTCTGCCGCCCAGATCTAAGTCATTTCCCATCATGGCATGCACTTTTATACAACGTATGGGCGTAACAAAAAGAGTAAAGCGTTATAACGTAGCATGGAATTGCATGGAAGCCCGGATCCGTAAGAAAAATGATCATTCTCATGCATTCGAACACTTTAAAGCGCACGGACACTTCATACAAGCAAAGATCGGAAGTCCTAACTTCTCCAAGTTGAAGATGTGCGTTACCTAGCCTCGATGCACAAGGAAAAGAGTCAGGGAAGCGGCCGTGGGAGTCGCAAGACTCGGGTTGGACGTTACGGGTGGGTGACCCGGGTGAAGGTACAGCCGCGGCAGTCTCGGGAGAATGGCTCGGCACGCTTGCTCCGGTCACGGCATAGTGCAAGGTCGGGTTTGTTGGACTCCTAAGAGGCGGATCTAGATGACCGTGGGCAGACCCGAACGTGCCAAGGCCTGAACAAACCTGAAAATGTGAGAGAAATGGCACGTCGGAAGGCTCAGTGTGCACGGCCAGGAGCTCTCGGGACTCGATTGCACCTTCGGCTGGAAAGTGATGTTGGGGACCTCAAATGGAAAATCTAAGCCCGGAAACAGACTTAGGGGGTGGAAAATATGTGGGCTAGGGAGTTTGATGATTTTTGGCTTAAGTCGGGTATGGTGGTCACCGGAATACCGGGTGGTTTTCCGATGATTTTGGCCGGTTTCGGCCTTGGCAAGGGTTGGACGGAAACGTGGGAGTGGGCTGGAGTTTGAGAGGATTTTGGAGAGAGATTGGTTTGAGAGAGAAGGAGAATGAAGAAGTGATTAGAGTTAATGATGAATGGGAACTTATAGGCTAGGCTAATGGCCCGGTTAAGTGGGACTAAATGCGATTTAAGGGGATAAGTGGGGCTACCGAAATTGGAGGGAGGATTAGGGAGGGGTTTAGGTCATGTTGAGTGTGGGAAGAGGAAGAGGATGGGTGATGGGTGTGATGGATGGGTGATGGGAGGTGATAGATGTGAGAGGAATTTGAATTGTGTGGTGGAGGGAAGGGGAGATCCCTTGGAGCCACCGGCCATGGGTTTGAGCCGCGGCTAATTGCGGCCAAGCCGAGCTTGAGGGGCTGAGCCGTGGCTTGGGGTTGAGCCGTGGCTTGACGGCTTGGCTTGGCTGAGCTGTGGGTCCCATTTGATCGAGAGAAAAGCCGGAAAAAGCTTGAGACTTGATTGAACGCGCGTCTGGTCTCCGATGTCCGATTAATTTATAGATTTGGAATGCTTGAACGAAGAGGATTTGAATGAGCCTAATATCGCCATGCATCGTGTGAACGAACGTTCGGGCGACTCGGCGCCTCGAGAGTCGGTTTTGCCCTGTTTGGGCGTTCGGAGTGGAGTTTAGTGCTCCCGGTCCCCGATTGCTCTTTGTGCATCTTAACATTCGTTTCGGCGACCTTTTTGCTTCGTGGGACATCATTGACTCGTTGTCCCCGATAGAAAGCCGTTGGCCCGGGATGACCTAGGGACTTGTGATCGGGGTCTTCTTAGTGCTCCCCGAAGGTCTTGAGGTGTTCGGGGATCGCTGTGATCTCTGTTTTCCGTGAATGTGCCCCGAAGATTCATCGGGAGGCGTTTGCTACCACTGAAACATCCCTCGGGGAGCCCTGTAGAGTTTCGAATGGTCGTCTGAAGCTTGTCCCATGACCTCGGTGGTCCCTGGGTGCCTGTAGGCCCGTTTTAGGGGGCCGTTTACTTGTCAGTGGAGCGGGCCCCGGGAGTCCTGTCAGAAAAGGCGTCCGTGAGAGATCGGGGTGTCCCGGCTTATGCGGTATGCCCTGGAAATGCGCCCGGATGTGTCGTTGGTCACTTTGGCACTAAGGGGGATTTTTAGAGTCCCATATTGGGCACCTTTTGGTGCTTCAGTGATTCGGTGATGAATAGTGCTGCAGTGCCAGCTCTGTTGTTTTCGGGGTTCTTTGCCTGTAAGTTCTTCTGATTGCTCTCTTCGGCTTTTCTAATGGACCCAGCTCTTCTCCTGTTGTTCATGACCCCGTGACCGCACGTTCGCCTCCGATTGTCGGGTGATGAATAGTAACCCGGGCCTTGATCGGGATTCTCTTGTCGGAAGCCGATGGGGCAAAATGGGGTGCTGACAGTTGTCAAAAGCGGACCCCCTTCAATATTTGCTCGATAGCCCCTCCTCCATGAGGAACATCGCGAAATGGCGCTGTCAACTGACGGAATACGACATAGAGTACGTGCCCCGCACGTCAGTCAAAAGGCAAGCAATCGCCGACCATCTAGCCGAATTCCCGATCAACGACGACACGCCGATAAACAAGGACTTCCCAGATGAAGGGATCCTCCAAGTAGATGAAGAGAAGGATGAGCCAACATGGAAGATGTACTTCGACGGGGCTGTCAATTCAGTGGGGTCCGGAGTTGGGGCAGTGTTGATATCCCCGGACGGATGTCATTATCCGGTCGCTGCAAAAGTGGATTTCTCTTGTACCAATAGTGTGGCCGAGTACGAGGCATGCATTCTCGGTTTGCAAGCGGCAATCGACTTCAAGGTGAAGGAGTTAGAGGTATTCGGTGACTCCATGCTCACAATCTTCCAAACACTGGGGCAATGGAAGACAAAAGACGCGAAGTTAGTCCCGTACCATGAGTACCTCGAGGAATTAACAAAGAGTTTTGAGAAGATCTTATTCACCTACACTCCACGCGCGAAGAACCAGTTCGCGGACGCGCTCGCGACACTCGCATCTATGGCGAGCATCTCAGAGGGGAACATCATCGAACCTCTCGAAATTGGAGTGGCCAAAGGCCCGGCCCATTGCAATGCAATCGAAGTGTCCGAAGCGAAGCCGTGGTACGAAGACATCAAGAACTTCTTACGAACGGGCTAATACCCCCGTTCGCCGATCGCCGCGATCGAAAGACGCTCAGACGCCTCGCGATACACTACTTTCTGAGTGGCGACATACTTTACCGCCGTTCCTTTGACTCCACGCTCCTACGGTGCATCGACGAACACGAATCATGACGTTTTATGGAGGAAGTGCAAGGAGGAAATTGTGGACCCCATATGAATGGTCTCATGCTCGCTAAAAAGATTATGTGCTTAGGTTATTATTGGTCCACCATGGAGACTGATTGTGTAAAGTACGTCAGGCATTGCTACCGATGCCAGGTTTACGCCGATCAGATTAAAGCGCCGCCTAATGAGCTACGCCCTATGACAGCCCCGTGGCCTTTCTCAATGTGGGGGATGGACGTGATTGGCCCGATCAACCCCAAAGCGTCTAACGGACACCTCTTCATCTTGGTAGCAATTGATTACTTCACCAAATGGATCGAGGCTATCACTCTCGCATCAGTCACCGCAAAAGCCGTGGCCCGTTTTCTCAGACGCGACGTCATTGCCCGGTACGAGGTCCCTGCAACGATCATCACGGACAACGCCAAGAATCTGAACAACAAGGTCAACGACGAGCTCTGTGCACAATTCAAAATCCAACACCGCAACTCCACCCCCTATCGTCCCCAAATGAATGGTGCGGTGGAGGCAGCAAATAAGAACATCAAGAAGATCATCGAAAAAATGACGGTGAACTACAAGGATTGGCACGAGATGCTCCCCTATGCACTCCTGGAGTACCGAACATCCATACGAACTTCAACTGGGGCAACTCCGTACTCCTTGGTCTATGGCATGGAGGCAGTCCTCCCAATCGAGGTTGAAATCTCTTCCATGAGGATCCTCGCCGAGGCCGAACTTGAGGAAGCGGAATGGGCAAGACAACGCTACGAGCAATTAAACCTCATTGACGAGAAAAGACTGAAAGCACTATGCCACGGACAGTGCTACCAACAGAGGATGGCTCGAGCATTCAAGGCCAAGGTCCGTCACCGAGAGTTCAGTCCCGGTGACCTTGTCTTGAGAAAGGTCTTACATGTCGCACCCGATTCTCGAGGGAAGTTCTCGTACAAATACGACGGTCCCTTCGTCGTTAAAGAGACTTTCTCCGAGGGAGCAATCATTTTGAGCGATATGGACGGCATCGAAAACGCACTTCCCTTCAACGTTGACGCCATCAAGAAGTATTATCCCTGATCACTCGTATTTGCCTTTCATTCGCCGAGCCTCGCACCTGTTTCGTTTGTAAAACATTTCCGTTCATATATACGAGTACCAACTCCCGCCATCTTTCCAGTGCGAAACCTTCTTGAGAGAAAAAGAATAATTCTCCCGCTAGGTCGAAAACCTCCTCGAGGCGGCCTAGCAAAAGCTAGGGAACGAGTGGCACGACTTAAAATCCCGCAAAGGGGAGTCGTGGCAAAAGGAGAGCATAAATCATTTCCTCGCTAGGTCGAAAACCCTCAAGGGCGGCCTAGGCAAAAGTCAGAGGATCCGAGGGGTGCGATCTCACCCAAACACGAGTGATCGTAGCAAAAGGTGAGCATCCACGGGTTACCCGTTTCAGAAAAAGCCACTCTCCGATAGGGATGCGGCCGCCCTCCAATGGCCACCAATATCACACCCCCGATACATCTTTACATAGATTCCTCTTACGCGTCGTAGTCTCAACGATTTCGCGCAGCTGACATCCTTTGTAGGTTTCCTCTTTTCTACGTGCAGGCGCTATCGGGAATCCCAAAGGATACTCCCCGCCGACGGATTCATGTCTGCCTCACGCGACAGGTCGTGCTCTCAATATGTCGGAAACCGTCGAGGGATGCGCCACACCGCCCAAACCGACGATGTTCAAAGAAGGACAAACGATAGGAGATCATCATCAGTCACCGCGCATGAGGCGGTCCAGACCCAAGCGCCAAGCGAGCCATATCACACAGCGCTTTGCGCAAATTCCAAATTCTAAATTCCTGTTTCGGGTCCATCCCGGTCTAAATTCCTGTGGACCCGGTCTAAATTCCTGTTTCGGGTCCATCCCGGTCTAAATTCCTGCTCGGGTCCATCCCGGTCTAAATTACTGTTCGGGTCCCTCCCGGTCTAAATTCCTGTTTCGGGTCCATCCCGGTATAAATTCCTGTTTCGAGTCCATCCCGATCTAAATTCATGTTCGGGTCTATCCCGGTCTAAATTCCTGTTTCGGGTCCATCCCGGTCTAAATTCCTGTCTCCGGTCCATCCCGGTCTAAATTCCTATTTCGGGTCCATCCTGGTCTAAATTCCTGTTTCGGGTCCATCTCGGTCTAAATTCCTGTTTCGGGTCCATCCCGGTCTAAATTCCTGTTTCGGGTCCATCCCGGTCTAAATTCATGTTTTCTGTTCGGGTCCATCCCGGTCTAAATTCCTGTTTCGGGTCCATCTCGGTCTAAATTCCTGTTTCGGGTCCATCCCGGTCTAAATTCCTATTTCGGGTCCATCCCGGTCTAAATTCCTGTTCGGGTCCATCCCGGTCTAAATTCCTGTTTCGGGTCCATCCCGGTCTAAATTCCTGTTTCGGGTCCATCCCGGTCTAAATTCCTGCACAATATCCCGATGCATCCAAGCAGGGTACGAACAGCCATGGGGGAACGGTATGAGAGCGGTCACCGGATCCAAAAAGGGGGTGCTTCTTATAATCTTTGGCTACATCCTCTAGCCGATCATGCAACCAAAGAGGGGCAAGCTGTCAGCACCCCATTATGGCCCACCGGCTCCCTACACGAGAATCCCCGGCCAAAGCCCGGATTACTATTCATCACCCGACAATCGGAGGCGAGCATGCGGGCACGGAATTATGAAGTACAGGAGAGGAGCATGGTCCACTAAGAAGACAGCGGAGAGCAATCAAAAGGGTAAACAGACGACAAGTCCCGAAGCAACAGGAGCTGGCACTGTGGCACTATTCATTACCGAATCATCGAAGCATCAAAAGGTGCCCAATATGGGACTCTAAAAATCCCTTTCGGTGCCAAAATGACCAATGACTCGTCCGGACGCGTTTCGGAGGTGTCCTGCTCAAGCCGAGGCACCCCCCGAACTCTCGCACACGTTTTTTTCATACAGGGCTCCGGGGGGCCCGATCCACTGATAAGTAACCGGCACTCGGAAACAGGTCCGCATAACCTAAGGACCGCTAGGACCATGGAACAAGTTCCGGATCGCCTTTCGAGGCTCCTCTTGGTCTCCCGAGTGAGTCCCGACCCCGAAAAAGGGCCCCTGTTAAACGGAATCCGACGCGGGGAGCACATTCGGTGGAAAGTTGACATCTGAGCTTCACACCACTCATTCCTTACCACTCTTAGGGTCAAAGAAATCATTTCGCCTCGGGCCAAGCAAATCAGTCAGGTCTCCTGAGTGACATTGCAGTGGTCACGGACGCCTCTCGGCGAGTCTTCGGAACGTGTTCCTGACGAACAGAGGCCACAGCGGTCCCCAAACACCTTAGGACACTCGGGAAACACTAAGAAAACCCCGGTCGCAGGTCTGTAGGTCTCCTCCGGCTAATGGACTTCGGTCAGGGACAGCGAGCCAACGATCCCGCACAGGACAAAAAAGGAGCAATTGGAGAACGAGGACGGTCAAATCCACTCTGAGTATCCAAACGGGGCAAAACCGACTCTCGAGGCGCCGAGTCACCCGAACGTTCGTTCACATGACATATGGCGATATTAGGCTCATTCAAATTCTCTTCGTGCAAGCATTCCAAATCTATTAATTAATCGGACATTGGGGATCGGACGCGCGTTCAATCAAGTCTTGAGCTTTTCCCGGCTTTTCTCTCAGTCGAATGGGACCCACAACTCAGCCAAGCCAAGCCTCCAAGCCACGGCTCAACCCCAAGCCACGGCTCAATCTCCAAGCCACGGCTTGGCCGCAACTAGCATCGGCTAGAACCCTTGGCCGGCGGCTCCAACACCCAAGAACTCCCCCCTCCACACAAATTCAAATATCTTCTTACACCTATCTCCCATCCATCACTTCCCATCACTTCTCCTTTGCTTCCCCCACACTCTAAGTGACCATTCCCCCCCCCCCCCCCCCCCCCCGCCCCTCCCCTAATCTCGTTGAAAATTCGGCAGCCCCTTAAGCATGCCCTAACCCCACTTAACTTTGCTTAATTGCATCGTTAGAGCCTCCTATAAGTTCCCTTGCATCATTAACTCTAATCACTTCTTCATTCTCATTCTCTCTCAAGCCAACTTCTCTCTAGAAAGCTCTCAACCTCCAGCCCATCCCCTCATCCTCGTACAGCCCATCCTGTGGCCAAGACCAGCCAAAATCACCGGAAAACCGCCCGTTATTCCAATTACCACCCGACTCGACTTCAGCCAAACATCTCCAAACTTCCTAGCCTACATATTTCTCACCCCCTAAGTCCATTCCCGGGCTTAGATTTTCGGTTTGAAGCATCCAATATCACGTCCCAGCCGTGAAGGTAGTCGAGTCTCAAGAACGTCCCCCGGGTGCATCCGAGCTTCAACAACGTGCCATTTCCTCCCACGACTTTGCCAAGTCGTGCCATCACGTTCAAAGGGTCCCTCATAACCCTCACTCTCCCCCGTGAAGAGGTGGTCACGGTCCGAGGGCCGCTCCACCGTGCTCAACCTCCGTTCCACCCGTTCTTTCTTTACCGGGTCCATTTTTTTTTTTACCGAGCTTTCTCTCACTATTTCTGGCTTGTCCAGGGTTTGGCACGTTCAGGACTGTCCACGAACGTCTAGATCCGTCCCTTAGGAGTCCAAGGAGCCCGATCTTGCACCGTGCCGTGGTCGGAGCTAGCGTGCCGAGCTCGATCTTGCCAAGCTGCCACGGTCGTTGCCTTACGGGTGTTCATTGCCCGTCACGACCAGCCGAGTCTTGCGATTCCCAAGGCCACTTCCCCGACTCTTTCCCTCGTGCATCGAGGCTAGGTAACATTCCTCTACGACTTAGAGAAGCTAGGATCCTCGATGTTTGCTTGTTATGAAGCGTTAATGTGATTTATAAACCAGAAAGCATGGAAGTTGCTATTTTTCTTCTAGATCCGGGCTTCCCCATGCATTCCCATGCACGTACGTCCATCATATTCCATCTATGTGCCCATGTCATGTCCGTATGATGCATAAACTCATGTGCCATGATAGGAAACGGCTCGGATCGGGACGGGAGAGACCCCCTTGGCCACGGTTGAGCCACGGGAACTCACGGCCTAGTCTCAAGGGAGAGACCCGTGAGCTCCTTTGGCTTATCCGGGGATAGGACGGTCTCTCTCTTCCCCGAAACGAGTTGATTCCTATATCTCCCATATCGTTAATCATGTGTAACATATTAGCATGACGGGAAAAGATCCAAATCGGGGCCGAAGAGACCATCCCGACCCGTGTGAGCCACGGAAGCTCCTAGCCATCCTTGATGGAATGTGGCCGAGAGCTTCCTTGGACCACACAAGTCTGGGAGGCCCTCTTTCACTTCGAGATGGGTCGATTCCCATGTTTTTATCCGTTTCGTTATCACTTGAGTCGATGTCGTGTATTGATTCCTTTAAATATTTTGTTCGTGCATGTTTGTATGCTCTTGCATGATTATGACCATGGCGACATCGATGTGATTAAAACATGTTTTATTATCGTGTTTGACATATTGTGTATGCAAGAGACGATTAGAGTCGACGTGGGAGATCACCCATAATTCGATACGGGTCAAGGAGACCGCTCGGCTCCTCCCTTCGGGAAGTGGCCAAGTGCTCCCGGACCTCTCCCGAGTTTAGGGCGACCTCCTTAGTCGTTTCAGAATCGTTCCTTGAAATTGGGTGTATTGATGTTCGTGTTTTATCGTTGGCTATGTGATAATTACATGATAGACGCGTTGGTTTCAGACAATTATACGTTAAATCCATAATACCCATAATGCAAGACCACCGTCACCGAATAATTTCACGAACGGGAGAAATGTGACGTATCATTCGGCTAATTAAATCACTTGTACTAAATAATTGGATGAATTGATTATTAATTCGTAAACGCATCGATGGTTCACGGAACGGCGGGAATGCCCTTTTCCCTAAAAAAAGCTCTCAATTTCAAAACACAAAGACGTGTAACTCGAATAGAATCGACGTTTAGCGAGTACTCGCGTGCTACGACTCGAGTCCGGGCCCAATTTGAGGTGGCTTGAATCGAGACGTGCGAGTCCTCCTTAGACCTCTTCGTGTCACACGATCTTTAATTTGCATACGAACATCACATGTTTTATTATCCAAGGGCATAACCGTCATTCCGTGATTCACCGATACCTTAGGCGTAAGGGAGTTGGAAACACCTCGATCTATGGACGGGAAAGGGCAACCCGTTCGAGTGCGAGTTTCATTCGCACGGCCCATTCCGTTCACTTTCGGTGTTTCTATCTTCCTATCGTAGATTTGGTGGTGAACATTTTATTTCTGTCACGAAATACGAAGAACCGGATTAGTCATGTATTCGACTTAATCAAACATTAGATAATGGATAGGTGGAATACTAGATTCCAATCTAGAGTCAAAATACGAGTTTGGCTAATTCGGTGAAACCGTAGTGACACCTAACTGAATAAGAGTTATAAAACAAATCCACACATATAATCGGCTTAGAACCATAGTCTAGCCCACCATCTATGTTTGCCTAGGTTAGATACATTGTTTGTTAATCAACCCCGGTTAATAACCGATTAAATCACGTACACTCGACTTAATATACCACTTGTCTATATTCACCTTCATTTGTCAGTTATTATCTGTTCTTCATCAGTTTTATCATTCTTCTTTTGTTTTCCATTTGTTTCTGCCAATTTGTTGCGGTTCGGGTCCGAGCCCATAGGTTACGTGTTGCACGGGGTCCAACGCCCCAAACCACCGAACACGAGGTCCAACTTCTCCTAACTCACTGAGCGCGTGCAACTCGAGTGGGGAATGGGATCTAGTCTTGATTCACCATCATACTCCAAACATGGCCTATGTGGAAGGCAATTTGGATTGGATGTGTGAAACGTGTTTAGATATCACCTGGGAGCTCGATCGGTCCAACGGTTACAGTGGAAATCAACCGGTTCTCCTGCAGATCGTTGGTTCGATCGGACCCGACCCCCGGCTCCTTGAGCCCGCATTGCCTTAATTCATTTATCGGTTATTCAAAACACACGGTGAGCCGGAGCGGAATATTGGCCCAATGCAAACCGATCGGGATCCATTTACTTATTCAGTTACACTTTGTAATTATTCGAGAGAACATTGTGAGGATTTTACTTGTATATTCACTCATTCACCTGTAAGGATCCCCGATCGGCGAGCGAGAGGTCCGAGTGTCGGACCGGTCAAGTTGGTCTATTGTCACCAAGAGATGAGTAAGCTCGAATATTCGTGGTCTCAGTTCGCGCAGGGAATCGACCATCACGGTTCGAAGAACTGTAACGATAAGATAGTGAACCGATTCCTCGACGCTCAAGCCTACTCATCTTTCGGATTCTTGGCCCAACTCAATCGATTCATGGACTTTACGGTGTCAAAACGGGCGAGTCAAGTGCAACCCTAAATCATGCGATAAATAAACAAAACGGCAAGCCTAGCAAACTAGAGTACCGAAAGGGCGTACGGGATATAGGCCCGCATGTAATAGAACCCCCGAATTCGGAATTTTCAGTTCCGTATGACCATTGCTTTAACATTTAGGTGTACCTTGCACCCCTAGACCCGGGTAACTTGCCGGCCCTCGACCTTCGGGGTCGTAAAATGGCAAGTGGCGACTCCTTCTCACGTGCGTCCGTTGCGCATCCCCAGGAAGGTGGACACTCCCAAGCCGTGTTGCGTAGGCTTTGCATATGCGTGCCCCGACGAGATAAAATTCGGGTGCTCACATTAACTGATACGCCTTCTCTTGTTTTTCTCCCCATCTAAATCCAACGTTCTTCTTGATCACTTCAGTAAGTGGTGTGGCTATACTACTAAAGTCCTTCACGAACCGCCTGTAAAAACTAGCAAGTCCTTGAAAAATACGAACATTACCTGCACTTGTGGGACTAGGCCACTCTTGGATTGGACATACCTTCTCTTCATCAACCTGTATACCTTGTGCACTAACAACAAATCCCAAAAATACAAGCTTATCGGTGCAAAAAGTACACTTTTTCAAATTAGCAAATAACTTTTCCTTCTTAAGCACTTCTAAAACAAATTTCAAATGTACCTTATGATCATCCAAGTTTTTGCTATAAACGAGTATATCATCAAAGTAGACAACAACAAATCTACCTATAAATGCAATTAAAACATGATTCATAAGTCTCATAAAAGTGCTCGGAGCATTAGTCAAACCAAAAGGCATAACTAACCATTCATTCAAACCATATTTTGTTTTAAAGACAGTTTTCCATTCATCTCCTTCTTTCATTCTAATCTAATGATAACCACTCTTTAAATCAATTTTAGAAAATACACAAGAACCATGCAGCTCATCTAACATATTATCTAAGTGAGGAATAGGATGACGATACTTTACCGTTATATTGTTAATTGCTCAGCAATCAATGCACATTCTCCACGTCCCATCCTTCTTAGGTACAAGTATTACTGGAACAGCGCATGGGCTCAAGCTCTCCTTCACGTACCCTTTCTCTAACAACTCACTTACTTGTCGTTGAAGCTCCTTTGTCTCCTCAGGATTGCTCCTATAGGTTAGTCGGTTTGGAATTGTCGCACCGGGAACAAAATCAATTTGATGTTCAATCCCTCGGATTGGAGGTAACCCATGTGGTGTTTCCTCGGGAAAGACATCCTCATACTCTTGCAAAAGAGAAACAACAGAGCTAGGCAGAGCGAGATCAAGTTCGTTAGTATTGAAAAATGCCTCTTTGTACAAAAGTACAATCATTGGTTGATTTGAAAACATTGCTTGCCAAATTTCTCCCATTTTTGCATAAAAATTCTTTTGTTTTCTCTCTGATTTTCTCTCAATGGCCGAATTTTGATTTTCTTTTTCTCTCTCATTTTTCTCGGCCTCTCTCTGATTTTCACTCTTTTTCTTCTATTCACTCACTTTCTTTTGATCACTTTTTTTTTGCAATCTCACTTGATCCTCATATACTTGCTGTGGTGTCAATGGTACAAGAGTGATTGATCGTAGATTAAGTACAAAGGAGTATTTGTTTGTAAAGCCATCATGTTTCACACGCCTATCAAATTGCCATGGACGCTCTAGCAACAAAGTGTCATGCTTGCATCGGTACTACATCACACAATACTTCATCTTCGTATTTACCGATTCGAAATGCAACTAACACCTGCTTGTTCACCTTTATCTCACCACTATCATTCAACCATTGCAGCTTGTACGGCCTAGGGTGCTTCAACATGGGCAGTCCCAATTTTTCCACCATTGTTGTGCTTGCAACATTAGTACAACTACCACCATCAATAATCACATTACATACCTTGTTGTGCGCACCCGAATTTCATCTCGTCGGGGCACGCATGCGCAAAGCCTATGCAACAAGGCTTGGGAGTGTCCACCTTCCCGGGGACGCGCGACGGACAAGCGTGAGAAGGAGTCGCCACTTACTGTTTACGACCCGTAGGTCGAGGACCGTTGAGTCGCCCGGGTCTAGGGGTACGGGGTACACCTAAATGCTAAGGCAATGGTCATGCGGAACCGAAAATTCCGAATTTGGGGGTTCTATTACGTGCGGGCCTATATCCTGCACGCCCTTTCGGTACTCTAGTTTGCTAGGCTTGCCGTTTTTGTTTATTTACCGCGTGATTTGGGGTTGCACTTGACTCGCCCGTTTTGACACCGTAAAGTCGATGAATGGATCAAGTTGGGCCAAGAGTCCGAAAGATGAGTAGGCTTATGCGTCGAGGAATCGGTTCACTATCTTAGCGTTACAGGTCATCGAACCGTGATGGTCGATTCCCTGCGCGAACCGAAATCGCGAGTATTCGAGCTTACTCATCTCTTGGTAACAATAGACCGACTTGACGGGTTCGACACTCGGACCTCTCGCTCGCCGATCGGGGATCCTTACAAATGAATGAGTGAGTATACAGATAAAATCCTCACAATGTTCTCTCGAATAATTACAAAGTGTAACTGAATAAGTAAATGGATCCCGAACGGTTTGCATTGGGCCAATATTCCGCTCCGGCTCACCGTATGTTTTGATTAACCAATAAATGAATTAAGGCAACGCAGGCTCAAGGAGCCGGGGGTCGGGTCCGATTGAACCAACGGTTTGCAGGAGAGCCGATTGGTTCCCACTGTAACCGTTGGACCGATCGAGCTCCTGGGTGATATCTAAACACGTTTCACACATCCAATCCAAATTGCCTTCCACATAGGCCATATTTGGAGTATGATGGTGACTCGAGGCTAGATCCCATTCCGCACTCGGGTTGCGCGCTCTCGCTGAGTTAAGAGGCGTTGGACCTCGTGTTCGGTGGTTTGGGGTGTTCGACCCCGTGCAACGCATAACCTATGGGCTCGGACCGTATCGCAATAAATCATCATAGGCAGAGACGAAACAGAAGAGAACTGATAAAACTGACATAATACAGGCAATAACTGACAATTGTCGGTGAATACAGACAAGTGGTGTGTTAAGTCGAATGTACGTGATTTAATCAGTTATTAACCGGGGTTGATTAGCAAACAATGCATCTAACCTAGGCAAACATAGGGGATGGGCTAGGATATGGTTCTGAGCCAATTATATGTGTGGATTTGTTTTAGGACTCTTATTCAGTTAAGTGTTGCTATGATTTCACCGAATTATCCAAACTCGCGTTTTGACTCTAGATTGGAATCTATCATTCCGCCTATCCATTATCTAGTGTTTGATTAGGTCGGATGTATGATTAGTCTGGTTCTTTGTGTTTTGTAACTGAAATAAAATGCTCCCCACCGAATCTACAATAGGAAGATGGAAACACCGAAAGTGGACGTAATGGGCCGTGCGAATGAGACTCGCACCCGGACGGGTTGCCCCTTTCCATCCATAGATCGAGGTGTTTCCGACTCCCTAGCGCCTAGGGTATCGGTGAATTACGGAATGACGATTATGCCCCTGGATGATAAAATTGCAATGTTCGTGTATAAATCGGAGATCGCGCCACACGAAGGAGTCTAAGGAGGACTCTCGTACCCCGACTCGGGCCGCCTCAAATCGGGCCCGAACTCGAGTCATGGCACGTGAGCGCTCACTAGACATCAATTCTATTCGTGTCACGAGTCTCGGTATTTTGAAATCGTGAATTATGATGGAAAAGGGCATTCTCGCCGTTCCGTAAATCATCGATGCGTTTACAAATTGAGGATTGATTAGCCCAATTATTTAGTCCAAGTGACTTAATTAATCGAATAGCACGTCCCACTTATCCCGTTTATGAAATTGTTCAATATTTGTTGCTTTTTGTTACGGTCATCATCGGTTTAATGGGTGACGGTTCGAAGTCCATTCACCTATCATGAGATTAATGTACGTCTAGCGATGGAACACGGATACGAATACACTCAATTCCAAGGATTGGATGTGAAGCGATGGGAGAGACCGCCCTAGACCCGGGAGGGGTCAAGGATCACTCGGCCCTTTTCCGAAGGGTTAGGCCGAGAGGCCTCCTTGACCCGCCTTGGGTCACGGATGGTATCCCACATCGATTCGAACCATTCCTTGCATGCCTAATACGTCAAGCACGTTAATAACACATGTTTTACTCATCTCGATATCACCGTGACCATAATCACATAAAGTCATACAAACACGTACGAACGAGATATTTAAACAGAGAACAACAAAGACGACATTGACTCAAATGGTAACGAATTGAATAAAGCACGGGAATCGATCCGTTTCGAGGCGGAAGAAGGCTCCCCGGACCCGTATGGTCCAAGGAAGCTCTCAGCCACACTCCTCCAAGGAGGGCCGTGAGCTTCCATGGCTCGTGTGAGGCGGGAAAATTTCTCCGGCCCCGATTCGGATCTTGTCCCGTCATGCCATCATATTACACACGATTAACAATAAAAAAACATAGGAATCGACTCTTTCCGGGAAGGGGAGAGGCCGCCCTAGTCTCGGGTGGGCCAAGGGGACTCACGGGTCTCTCTCCCTAGAGACTTGGCTGTGAGTTCCATGGCCCAATCCGCGGCCAAGGGAGCCTCTCCAGCTCTGATCTAAGTCGTTTCCCATCATGGCATGCACTTTTATACAACGTATGGGCGTAACAAAAAGAGTAAAGCATTATAACGTTGCATGGAATTGCATGGAAGCCCGGATCCGTAGGAAAAATGACCATTCTCATGCATTCGGACACTTTAAAGCGCACGGACACTTCATACAAGCAAAGATCGGAGGTCCTAACTTCTCTAAGTTGAAGATGTACGTTACCTAGCCTCGATGCACAAGGAAAAGAGTCGGGGAAGCGGCCGTGGGAGTCGCAAGACTCGGGTTGGACGTTATGGGTGGGTGACCCGGGTGAAGGTACAGCCGCGGCAGTCTCGGGAGAATGGCTCGGCACGCTTGCTCCGGTCACGGCACAGTGCAAGGTCGGGTTTGTTGGACTCCTAAGAGGCGGATCTAGATGACCGTGGGCAGACCCGAACGTGCCAAGGCCTGAACAAACCTGAAAAATGTGAGAGAAAGTTCGGTAAAAATGTGAGGAACCCGGTAAGAGAGAAACTGATGAACGATGGTTGTTCACGGTTGATCGGCCCTCGGACCGTGACCACCTCTTCACGGAGAGGGTGAGGGTTGTGAGGAACCCTTTGAACGTGGTGGCACGACTCGCCGAAGTCGTGGGAAGAAATGGCACGTCGGAAGGCTCGGTGTGCACGGCTAGGAGCTCTCGGGACCCGATTGCACCATCGGCTGGAAAGTGATGTTGGGGATCTCAAATGGAAAATCTAAGCCCGGAAATGGACTTAGGGGGTGGAAAATATGTGGGCTAGGGAGTTTGATGATTTTTGGCTTAAGTCGGGTCGGGTGGTCACCGGAATACCGGGTGGTTTTCCGATGATTTTGGCAGGTTTCGGCCTTGGCAAGGGCTGGACGGACACGTGGGAGTGGGCTGGAGTTTGAGAGGATTTTGGAGAGAGATTGGCTTGAGAGAGAAGGAGAATGAAGAAGTGATTAGAATTAATGATGAATGGGAACTTATAGGCTAGGCTAATGGCCCGGTTAAGTGGGACTAATTGCGGTTTAAGGGGATAAGTGGGGCTGCCGAAATTGGAGGGAGGATTATGGAGGGGTTTATGTCATGTTGAGTGTAGGGAAAGGAAGAGGATGGGTGATGGGTGTGATGGATGGGTGATGGGAGATGATAGATGTGAGAGGAATTTGAATTGTGTGGTGGAGGGAAGGGGAGATCCCTTGGAGCCGCCGGCCATGGGTTTGAGCCGCGGCTAATTGCGGCCAAGCCGAGCTTGAGGGGTTGAGTCGTGGCTTGGGGTTGAGCCGCGGCTTGACGGCTTGGCTTGGCTGAGTTGTGGGTCCCATTTGATTGAGAGAAAAGCCGGAAAAAGCTTGAGACTTGATTGAACGCGCGTCCGGTCTCCGATGTCAAATTAATTTATAGATTTGGAATGCTTGAATGAAGAGGATTTGAATGAGCCTAATATCGCCATGCGTCGTGTGAACGAACGTTCGGGCGACTCGGCGCCTCGAGAGTCGGTTTTGCCCTGTTTGGGCGTTCGGAGTGGAGTTTAGTGCTCCCGGTCCCCGATTGCTCTTTGTGCATCTTAACATTCGTTTCGGCGATCTTTTTGCTTCGTGGGACATCATTGACTAGTCGTCTCCGACCGAAGACCGTTGCCCCGGGAAGACCTAGGGACTTGTGACCGGAGCATTCTCAGTGTTACCTGAATGTCTTGAGACGTTCGGGGATCGCTGTGATCTCTGTTTTCTATGGATGTGCCCCGAAGATTCGCTGAGAGGCATTTGCTACTACTGAAACGTCCATCGGGAAACCCCGTAGAGTTTCGAAAGGTCGTCTGAAGCTTGTTCGATGACCCCGATAGTCCCCGGGTGCCTATAGGCCCGTTTTGGGGTGCCGTTCACTTGTCAGTGGATCGGGCCCCGGGAGCCTGTTAGAAAAAGCGTCCGTGAGATATTGGGAGACGCCCCGGCCTAAGTAGGACACCTCCGAAACGCGCCCGGATGCGTCATTGGTCACTTTGGCACCGAGAGGGATTTTTAGAGTCCCATATTGGGCACCTTTCGGTGCTTCGGTGATTCGGTGATGAATAGTACCGTAGTGCCAGCTCCTGTTGCTCTGAGATTTGTCGCATGTTTGCCTTTCCGACTGCTCTCTTCGGCTTTTCTAATGGACCCATCTCTTCTCCTGTTGTTCATGACTCCGTGACCGCACGTTCGCCTTTGATTGCCGGGTGATGAATAGTAACCCGGGCTTT
Organism: Punica granatum; assembly: GCF_007655135.1. Classification (NCBI taxonomy): domain Eukaryota; kingdom Viridiplantae; phylum Streptophyta; class Magnoliopsida; order Myrtales; family Lythraceae; genus Punica; species Punica granatum. The sequence continues at coordinate 18,482,680 of NC_045128.1, forward strand.
GATCGGGGATTCTCATGTAGGAAGCCGGTGGGCCAAAATGGGGTGCTGACACTTGTCTTTAACATAACACCTAGTGTGAAAGATGTTCTCCCGCTGCACTTCTTCAACTCCTTTTGTTTGCAAGCTCAATGCTCTCCTTGCCACCAATGTCAAAGTATCAAGGGCTAAATATTCCTCTTCGGAAACGTTCTCCAATGGGGGCATGTCATCGGTGTCAGAATCTTCATTGTCGGTCACAATTTCACCATTGTCTCGCATTACCATGACCCGCTTGTTTGGGCATTGACTTGCTATGTGTCCCTTGCCTTGGCATTTAAAACACTTAATGTCACGATTCCTGGAGGTAGAAGCGTCGGTTTTACCTTGAGGAACGTGGCTGGTTGCTTCTTGCTTTTGCTCGGTTTTCAACTTCCACGTGGATTGCTTCTCATATTTCTTCCACTGATTCGGTTTCCAAGTGGATGTGCTTGGACTTTGGCTTGCACGTGTATTGTCTCTCCTCTTGAACTCGTTCTCAATCTTGATGGCCATGTGCACCATATCCTCCAACTCCACATAATGTTGTAATTCCACGACATTTTGAATTTCTCAGTTCAATCCAGCCAAAAATCTTGCCATAGTAGCCTCCCGATCCTCCTCTACGTTAGCTCTAATCATGGCCACTTCCATCTCCTTAAAATATTCCTCTACACTCCAGTTACCTTACCTAAGACTTTGCAACTTATTATACAACCCCCGGTTGTAATAACTAGGAACAAATCGCTTTCTCATCACCCTTTTCATTTCCTCCCACGTATCTATAGGTGGCTCTCTATTTCTTCGCCTATTTATTACCAATTGATCCCACCAAACAATTGCATAATCCGAGAATTCAATGGCTGCCAATTTGACTTTCCTAAGCTCGGAATAACTATAAAAATCAAATATAAACTCCACCTTTTTCTCCCACTCATGGTACGCTTCGGGATCACTTTTTCCTTGGAACGATGGGATTTTCATCTTAATACTACCCAGGTTATTGTCTTCCCGATTCCTAACTTCTCTAAACCGCCCTACACGTCTCCTATTACTGACAACCGAATCCCGATCATCTTCTTCATCAAAACCAGCCCCATAATTATCTTCATCTTCAACCTTTACTTCCCTCGGTTGAACTCATTCCCCCTACGGACATTAGGAGCGTTTCGTGTCTGCTCCACACATATGTTCTCCATCCGATCTATCCGTTCATGAACCTGCTCCAACTCCAACCTCATCACACGCCTCATCTCACTCATCATGGCCTCCATAAGTACTTTCGAATAAGCCAATTCCATAGCACCTTCGAGAATACTCTTAGAACTATTGTGAGACATGATTGCTGCAAAATAATGTTAGAAAGAAAGGACCTCACAATTCTCTCCCTTACGTGTTTACACTCAAGAATGTGAATCACTCTACACTCGTGTTTGTACGGACCCGAATGTGGACTCTCGTCGGGGCCCGCATTGCGCGCTTTTGGATCGCGCGGCTTGGGAGTGTCCACCTTCCCGTGGGGACGCGTGACGGACACGTGTGAGAGAAGGAGTCGCCACTTATCATTTTACGACCCGTAGGTCGAGGGCGGATAAGTTACCCGAGTCTAGGGGTATGGAACACCTAGTTTGTCGTTAAGGCATTGATCTGTGCGGAACCGGAAAATCCGTGTTCGGGGGTTCATGTTACGTGCGGGCCTATATCCTGCACGCCCTTTCGGTACTCTGGTTTGCTAGGCTTGCATTTTTGTTTTATTTACCGCATGAATTGGGCTGCACTCGGCTCACACGTTTTGACACCGTAACTTCGATGAATTAAACGATGTCGGTGGAGAAGCTGAGAGAGAAGTAAACCCGTGTGTCGGGGAATTGGTTCACAATCTTGCGTTACAGTTCATCGAACCATGGAGGTTGAATCCCTGCGTGAACCAGAACCGCGAGTTCTTGGATTTACTTGTATCTGGGCAAGCATTAGACCGATTCGATTAATTCGACTCTCGGACCGTTCGCTCACCGACTGGAATTCTTACAGAATAAATGTACAAAATAAAATCCTTACAATGCTCTCGAAAACAATAAATACAAATTACAAATGGCCGAATTCCAGTCGACTCGCGTTCGGTTATTATTCCACTCTAACTCACCGTGAGTTTAGGGAAAAAGACCGAAAAACTGAAATTCAATGGACGCTCTCACTGAATAGGGCGTTGGACCCTGTGAGTGTTGATTAGGGCGTTGAACCTTGTGCTCGATGATTAGGGTGTTGAACCCTAATATTATTCGGCCTAGGGATCAAGCTCGACCCGTATGGCAAACAAGTGCGGAAAGATAACACGCAACATGTTAATAACAGACAAGGTGTTTTGTATTTACCGAATGTACGTGGATTAACAAGTTTATTAATCCAAAAGTGTTTTTGCAAGCAAATGCCATATGCTAAGCAATCAAACACGTGCCAATGTTTTAGTATTCTGCTTTTGTTGGAAATTTGGAAAAGAGAATCGAATATCATGTGTGTAGATTGCTTTTATAGTGATTCGGTGTTGTGACACTGAATTACCACTGAATTGATCCAAACTTGTATTTTGACTCTAGATTTGGAACCTAGAGTTCCGCCTAACCATTTTCTAGGATTTGGTTAAGTCGAGTGAAATGATTAGTCCGATAACTGTATTTTGATACAGAATACCCAACTGACATCTTAAACTGCGCTAGGATGTCGGCGAATCACGAAATGATGTTCTTGCCCTTGATTTGAAAATTTGTTTTCAGAAAAGGAGAACAACACAATAAGGATTTGAAAGTATGAGGGTTTTGAAAAGGGCATTAACACCGTTTTGTAATTCGTCGACGCGAGTTACAAATTAATGTCCAATTCGTGCAAAGTTATTTAAATGGAATGAATTAACCGTGTGAACGTCCCGATTAACCCGTTCGTGGAATTAATGCTTAAGGTTATTGCCGAATACTTTAATTGTGAAAACGATTCGTGATTCGGCGACCAACACGAATCCGTAAGCATCGAGGATATTTGGTCCAATGACCGAAACTACCCTCGTAACCGAATGGACCCGAATGAGTCAACGATACCCGAATCCATGCATGTTTTGTTTTGAAAAGACATGTAATCGATGTTTTAACATGGGAATCGTGGAAATATCGAAATTACACTTTCGTACAATCCGAGAAATGAATTAAACTCGAAATAAGGAAATCATTCTTGATCCAAAAAGGGCCAAGAAGCCCTCGGCTTCACCTTGTCAAAGATGGCCGAATACTCTCATGGCTCGATTCAAATCACAAAGAATTTCCTTGTCTTGGTTTAATCATTTTTCGCATGCTCAAACATCAAACATCATGAATAACACGTTTTGACAAAAGCCGGTATTACCATGATTTGATTAACTCATTTAAACATGCAAACATTCACAAACATGTTATTTAAGGAATCGATAAAATAATACCGGCTTCATGCATGCAAGAACAACAAAATAAACTCGGAAAATAACTTGGATCGGGCTAAGGAGACCAATCTTAACCCGAAAAGAGCAACTCAAGTCTCGGCCATCCCATTTAGAGACTTGGCCGTGAGCTCACTTGCCATTTCCGGGTCGGGATGGTCTTCCAAACAACAATCCAAACCTTTTTCCGACATGCTAGCAAGTTATAAGGTAATACACATGCATAATATAACATAAAATTGCATAAAAGTTAAGTCTTGCAAGTTAAGTATGCATAAAATACCATAGTACTCCATAGCCATGAAAAAATATAAAAAGCCCTAACTCCTCTAAGTCAAGAGTGATTTACCTAGCCTCGGGATACGAGGAAAGAGTCGGGGAAGTGTTCGAGAGTCGGGTGACTCGGTTGAACGCTTGGAAGGATGCTCGGGTGCAAAGGATGCACGTTCGGGGAGCTAGGTGCACGGGGAATGCGGCTGGAATGCACGGGAGGCGCGCGGCGTGCGCGGGGCGCGGGCAGGCTCGCGGGCGTGCGCGGGCGTGCGCGGGCGTGCACGGGGCTGGCGTTGGCGGGTCACTATTCACCCGAGAGTAGCGATTTCACCCGAAATGCACTATTTGACCTGAAACAATAATTTAAAGACTTCAAATGGAAAAACCAATTTCACCAATGAACTCCATGGGTCCAAAATGAGTGGGATATGAAGTTTGAGAAATTTTGAGCTTAAGTCGGGATGATGAACATCGGCTTCCGACTTAAGAACTCAAGGCTCTCTTTTGATCTTTTCGGTTTTCTTTTCTCTTCCTTCTAAGTGCTGAAGTTTTCTGGTTCTTGAGTGTTCTTGGCTATGGAGTTTGAGAGGATTTCTTGAAAGAGAAAGGTTGGAGAGAGTGTGTAAGAGGAGAAGTGATTATCTTAATCACTTTTGGGCCATTTATAGGCAAAGCTAATGACACAATTAGCAAAAGCAAGTGCTCTTAACCCCCATGCTTAGAAAATATCAAGCCTCATCCTCTTCCATTGCATTAATGAAGAAGAGATAAGACATTGATGAGCATTGATGAGCATTGATGGAGGCTTGAGTGTTGTCTTCAAACTCTTGGATATTTTTCAAGCAAGAGTGCAAGTTGGCTTCTTGCATTGAAGAAGAAGAAGAAGCTTCTAGAGTAAAGGGTGACTCATCTTGAATAGCCCGTGGGTCCCACGACCGAAGAGGAGAAACCGGGAAAAAGCTCCGGTCTCGATTGATCGCGCATTCGAAGTTCGTGGTTTGAATTGAACGTCGAATTATCGATATACGCGAGGAAATGGATTTAATGAGTCCGAGATTGGCATTTTCTGTGAGAAATTGCCAAATGTCTGTATGAGGCTTGGAAGCCGGTTTTGCTCCTTTTATGCATTCAGAGCGAGGTTACCCACTTCTGACAGCATATCTTGTATCTGCATCCCACGTCAATCATTTTGACATAAATTGTCAAATTACGTGGGCCCTTGTCCCTTAAGCCGGTAAATACAAATATGGAGCCGGAGATGTCCTAGGAGGCCGAAACTGGATTTCTAAGATTGCTTTCTGAGTTTCTTGGGCGATCCGGAGATTACTGCGATCTCTGTTTGCTGAGATTGGGCCTCTAAGGATATGAAAAGTGCATCTGAGACCCTTAAAGCACTGCTCGAGGGGTCTAGATGAGTTGTGTGATTCATTCCGACAATTCCACATTGAGCCTTGAGAAGGCTAGCATTGTGTAAGGTAAGCATCCGGCGTCAAGTTTCCCCAAAGAGGACCTCCGGATATGGATTTTCACTGAAAATGGCCTTTTGTGCCCCTCGGAGTTACTCGGGAAACCGTGAAGGGTTTTGCTGTCTGTTTTGCCCAATTGCGAATGTCCGCTGGAGTTTTCAGGGCAATGTAGTGTGAACTTCGTTTGCCGTAATTCCATCAGACCAGTCTCCGGTTACGCTCTTCCGAAGAAGGGTATGCCCGTTTTGTCATTCGGAAGTCATTCAGAGTGTCTGTATGGCTTCTAAAAGACAATATGAAGCATTGCTCGTGCTCTGTATGATTGAGGGGCATGGCCGCATCTGATATTTGGAATTAACTTTTCTTCGAGAAATCGGCATTTTTGGACTTCCACTGAAAAGTTGTCTGTATACAGAAAGTTGTTCTGTATAGAGCAGATGATTTGCAAAATGCCTTTGGGGACACATTTCATCTGTTTGGCATTGGAGTGGATTTTTGGGGTCCAATATTGGCTGTCTTCCGATGATCGAGCGAACTATCGGAAAATAGAACTGTCCGTGTGATATACTGAAAATGCCGGTTTTGGATATTGCTGAGCTCTCTAGTCACTCTATTACCCTTTGGTGACCCCTGGAGTCCTTCTGTCATATGCATGTGTCATTTGCCCGATTTTGCCGACTTGAGGATGAATAGTGATTTTCTGCTCTGTTAAGTCGTTTTTCTGTATTCTGCTCAGGTTGTGGCTTGGATCATTGCTGATATCATCGTTTGGAAAGGTGAGCCAAAATGGGGTGCTGACAGCTTGCCCCTCTTTGATTGTATGCTCGAGTAGAGGATGCAGCCAATGACTTCAGAAGCGCCCCAATTTGATAGCAATGATTGACATGGAATTTCCGATAACAGTCTTCTCCCTCTTACTTTGGATATGTGGGGATGTTATACCTGATGCAGAAATGTAAAAGTCAGGATGAACCTGAGGGGATGGACCCCTAAACAGATAAGTAGTCGGGACGTACCCGAAGTGCAGGAAAGTAGTCGGGACGTACCCGAAGTGCAGGAAAAGTAGTCGGGACGTACCCGAAATGCGGAAAAGTAGTCGGGACGTACCCGAAATGCAGGAAAGTAGTCGGGACGTACCCGAAATGCAGGAAAGTAGTCGGGACGTACCCGAAATGCAGGAAAGTAGTCGGGACGTACCCGAAATGCAGAGAAGTAGTCGGGACGTACCCGAAGTGCAGAAAAGTAGTCGGGACGTACCCGAGATGCGGAAAAGTAGTCGGGGACGTACCCGAGATGCGGAAAAGTAGTCGGGACGTACCCGAGATGCGGAAAAGTAGTCGGGACGTACCCGAGATGCGGAAAAGTAGTCGGGACGTACCCGAGATGCGGAAAAGTAGTCGGGACGTACCCGAAATGCAGAAAAGTAGTCGGGACGTACCCGAAGGGTTTGCAATATGCACGGGGCACATACCGAATGAACAACATGGTTCAAAGGCGCCTACCCAATGGACTTGCGGGGTGCGGGGCGTGTTGCCCGGCGGGTTTGCAAGGTGCGGGGTGTTTTGCCCTGCGGTTTGCATGGTGCAGAAAAGTAGTCGGGACGTACACGAAGTGCGGAAAAGTAGTCGGGACGTACCCGAAGTGCGGAAAATAGTCGGGACGTACCCGAAATGCTGAAGAGTAGTCGGGACGTACCCGAAATGCTGAAGAGTAGTCGGGACGTACCCGAGCTGAAGAGTAGTCGGGACGTACCCGAAATGCAGAAAAGTAGTCGGGACGTACCCGAAATGCGGAAAAGTAGTCGGGACGTACCCGAAATGCTGGAAAGTAGTCGGGACGTACCCGAAATGCAGAAAAGTAAATTGCATGGGATGCATTGCAAAAAGTAAATGCAAACGTTGGGGAGTTGCGTGAGGTGTGGAAGGAATCATTGTGCTTCCTCCGTCACTGAGCTTGTCCGTGTTGCAATTGATGTAGTGGCAGAATGTTTCATTGTTTGCCAACTGATTGTGATGCGATTGAATGCGTGGAGTATTATCCTGAAGACTTCTCCTTGGATTTTAGTTGTGGTCCTTAGCATAAGGCAAACATGCATTCATCAAAGAAAGACTTCTTCCGAGGTTCACATCTTCGTTCCTGCATATAGAACCATGGGAGCTAACAGTAGTTGTCAGTTCTACTCTACAACCATAATGAAGATGTAGAAAGAAGTCTGAATAATAATGCTTTGGGGATTTGAACTTGATGACCATTTAAAGGGATGGTCGTATCCCGCTAGGTTTGTGATTTGACAAGAAAGGCTTTTTTCAGAACATGCATGACTTGTAGAATTTGCATAAGGGTATAGGGGGATTCTTTGGGATCCTCCAAATCAAGGATACAAAGATTCGACTGTATGTCGAAACGTGTCTCATGCTCTGAGAGTAAAAGAGAGTTTGCTTGCATCGAAGACTGTCAAACCACTATTTGTTGCCGCTGCATGCTGAATGTAGCTGTCATTTCGTGGTCGAGCTGCCGAAGGTCCCCTAATTTTTGCTTAGGTCGCAAGACGCGTGACGACCTAACGGGGTGTTTTGTTTGACATTTCTCTCATTTAGATCTCACCTTTTGCTACGATCATCCGTATTGGGTCTGATCGCACCTCTCGATTCCTCTAACTTTTGCCTAGACCGCCCTTTTCGGGTTTTCAGCCTAGCGAGGATTTTGATTCATGCTCTCCTTTTGCCACGGTTCCCCTTTGCGGGATTTTAAACCGTGCCTCTCATTCCCTAATTTTTGCCTAGGCCGCCTCAAAGAGGTTTTCAACCTAGCGGGAAATCCATTCTTTTTCTCTCAGGAAAAATTCAGAGAAAAGGGAAAGAGCAGAAGATGGGAGTACATGAGTTAACGAAATTAAAAGTGTTGGGAACTGTACATGCAAAGAAAGATAAAATGTAATGTGCATTTGAGAAAACATCCGCAGTGGGATAAGAGAAACACCATCACGGATAGTATTTCTTAAGAGCATCAGCATTGACCGGAAGAGCGTTCTCGTTTCCGTCCATATCGTTGAGAATGATTGCCCCTCCGTCAAAGACTTCTTTAACGATGAATGGACCGTCGTACTTGTAAGCGAACTTGCCCCTGGAATCTGGGGCGATGTGTAAAACTTTTCGCAAGACGAGGTCGCTGGGGCTGAACTTGCGAGGACGAACTTTTTTGTTGAATGTTCGAGCCATTCTTTGCTGATAGCACTGACCGTGGCAAAGTGCAGTTAGCCGCTTCTCGTCGATGAGATTAAGCTGTTCATAGCGTTGCTTCGCCCATTCTGCTTCCTCGAGTTTGGACTCGGCAAGAACCCTCATGGAGGGAATCTCCACTTCGATTGGAAGAACCGCTTCCATGCCGTAGACCAAAGAATACGGGGTTGCCCCGGTGGATGAGCGGATAGAAGTCCGATATGCCAAGAGTGCAAACGGGAGCATCTCATGCCAGTCCTTGTAATTCACCGTCATTTTTTCGATGATTTTCTTTATATTCTTATTCGCTGCCTCTACCGCACCATTCATTTGTGGACGATATGGAGAGGAATTACGATGTTGGATCCTGAACTGTGCACAGAGCTCGTCAATGAGCTTATTATTCAGGTTCTTGGCATTGTCGGTGATGAGAGTCGCAGGGACCCCGTATCGCGCAATGATGTCGCGTTTGAGGAAGCGAGCCACGGCCTTTGCAGTGACTGACGCAAGGGTGATAGCTTCGATCCACTTGGTGAAGTAATCGATAGCTACCAGTATGAACAAATGTCCATTGGATGCTTTAGGGTTGACTGGACCAATCACGTCCATGCCCCACATTGAAAATGGCCACGGAGCAGCCATTGGATGGAGCTCGTTGGGTGGTGCTCTGATCTGATTCGCGTAGACTTGACACAAGTGACAGTGTCTGACATGCTTGACGCAGTCGGTCTCCATGGTAGACCAGAAGTACCCGAGTCGCATGAGCTTCTTTGCTAGCATGAGTCCATTCATATGAGGTCCGCAATTTCCTTCGTGCACTTCTTCCATGAGGCGTTGTGCCTCATTCTCGTCGACACACCGAAGTAGTGTAGCATCGAATGAACGGCGGTAGAGAGTCTCGCCACTCAGGAAAAAGTGTGCCGCAATGCGGCGTAGAGTCCTCCGGTCATGACGATCGGTGAACGCTGGGAATTGACCTGTTTGCAGCAAGTGCTTGATGTCTGCGTACCACGGTTTGCCGTCAACAGCATCAATTACATCGCAATGGGCAGGGCCCTGAGCAATCTCAAACTCGAGAGGTTCTATGAGATTCTCCTTCGTAATGCTCACCATGGATGCGAGCGTTGCAAGTGCATCTGCGAACTGGTTCTTCATGCGTGGGGTGTACGTAAATGAGATATCTTTGAAGTTCTCTGTCAACTCTTCGAGGTACTCATGATATGGCACCAACTTTGGATCTTTCGTCTTCCATTGTTTAAGCGTCTGGAAGATTGTGAGCATAGAATCGCCAAACACTTTTAACTCCTTGACTTTGAGGTAGATTGCGGCCTGCAAACCGAGGATACAAGCTTCATATTCGGCTATGTTGTTGGTGCAAGGGAAATCAATCTTCGCTGCAACAGGGAAATGACGCCCCTCAGGGGATATCAGCACCGCGCCGATACCAGACCCAGTGGAATTGACTGCACCGTCAAAGTACATCTTCCATCCTAGAGTCTCTTCCTCATCACTCACTTGGAGGATCCTTTCATCTGGAAAGTTAGGGTTGATCGGTGTGTCGTCCTCGATCGGAAACTCCGCTAGATGATCTGCAATTGCTTGGCCCTTCATTGACGTGCGTGATACGTATTCGATGTCATACTCCGTCAGTTGGCAACGCCATTTTGCTATGTTCCTCATGGAGGACGGACTGCTGAGTAGATACTTCAAAGGATCTGTCTTTGACAGCAGGCGAACAGTATGGTAGAGAGTGTATTGCCGGAGCCTTTGCATGACCCAAACGAGTGCGCAACACATCTTCTCTATCTCAGGGTAGTTGGACTCCCCTTCAGTGAACTTTTTGCTTAAATAATAAATTGCTCGCTCTGCATGAGAGGAATCGTCCTTTTGCCCTAACATGCATCCGATGGATTGTCGGCGTACTGTCAGGTACAGAATGAGAGGACGATCCGGTGAAGGTGGAACCAACACCGGTGGCTGAACTAGGTATGCCTTGACTGTATCAAAAGCTTTCTGACACTCGTCATCCCATTCAACCGCTGCATTTTTGCGAAGCAAACGGAAGAGTGGTTGGCACTTGTCTGTTAAATTTGCAATGAAACGTGCGATGTAATTCAGCCGTCCTAGGAAACTCCTTACTTCGCGCACTGTCGATGGAGGGGGCAATTCCATGATCGCCTTGACTTTGTCGGGATCAACCTCGATGCCCTTTTCGCTGACTACAAACCCTAGCAATTTTCCTGACTTGACGCCGAAAGTGCATTTCGTTGGGTTGAGTCGGAGTTTGTACTTCCTGAGACGATCAAATAGCCGCCTGAGGTTGACAAGATGATCTTCACCTGCTTTGGACTTTGCAATCATGTCGTCGACGTAAACCTCTATCTCTTTATGCATCATGTCATGAAATAGAGTGACCATTGCCCGCTGATAGGTTGCCCCAGCGTTTTTGAGACCAAAAGGCATGACCTTGTAACAAAACGTACCCCACATCGTGATGAACGTCGTTTTGATCTTATCCTCCTCGGCCATCTGAATCTGATTGTATCCAGAGAAACCATCCATGAAGGAGAATTGTGTGTGGCGTGCTGTATTGTCCACCAAGACGTCGATATGGGGCAGCGGGAAGTTATCCTTAGGACTGGCCTTGTTAAGGTCTCGATAGTCGATGCAGACTCTGACCTTCCCATTCTTCTTTTCCACTGGCACCACGTTAGCTACCCATTCAGAGTAATTGCATACCTCTAAGAATCCCGCATCCACCTGTTTGACGACCTCCTCTTTAATGCGGAGAAGAAGATCAGCTCGTTGACGCCGTAAGTGTTGACGTTTGGGCGGAAATCTTTCAGTGTCGAGTGGGAGGAAATGCTTTACGATCGAGGGGTCCAAACCTGGCATATCGGTATAAGACCAAGCGAAGACCTCTTGATACTCTGACAAGAAATCGATCATCCGGGCTCTCTGTGCGGGGTCGAGATCCGTCCCGATCCTTAGGGTGCGTTGCTCTTCTGTGGTGCCTATGTTGATCTCTTCGGTTGGCTCGATCGAAGTGAGTTGATGGTTTTCAAGACGATGCAAACTCTCTTCTATCTCGGGCACGCGACCGTCCTCGTCAAGTCCTTCCCCGAAGTATATGGGTAGGGACTTTCTGAGGTGTGTTTCGGACGAATTCGAATCGTTGCATCGGTGATTTGGATTCGATTGGAGCCTGGACACGAAAGCGAATTGTTTTAGAAATTAAAGATGCTAGAAGTAAGCATGAGAGAGAGAATCTAGACACAAAAATTCAAAAAGCATGTAGGGATTTTATTAACAAGCCATAACAAAAACCCCTCTTCTGTTGTGTGGCTTATGGCGTTGCCGACACACAGGTAGCATTATATATAAAGACCGTCTTACACATCGGCAACTACGGCCGAGTAGAGCGGAACTGAAGTCCAGTTGGTAAGCTCCTCATCCTCCCGTACAGGGCGGATATGAACCCTGGAAGATGTCTCCTCAGTGACGGCATATATGGCTGGCAAAGCCAAAAACGCTTCAACTGCATCCGAAGAGAAGTCATCTGTTTCAGTGATTGGGCTATCGGAGGTGCCTCCCATGATCTGCGGTGGTGCTGCAAAAAACTGTGAGAGTGGTGGAACCAGAATGCCCCTGAAGAGCTTTTCGTAATGTACAGCAAGGCGGTGTAGATGCTTTCCACGGCGAGACTGCACGATCTCATGACAGGAGGGGCGAAAGCCAAGTCCCCTCCTATTGCGGTATTCCTCCATTTCAATCGGTCGAAGGATTCCCTGTGCACGTGCCCCAAGTCCAGTTCCGGGGACGTAATCGTTCTTCAACAGAACCTTTCCAATCATACGATCGGTTCGTGATGGACCGACTTTTCCGTAGTCTCGGATTACGGAAATCGTGTCGAAAGAGTGAAAGGGAAGATTCTGATCTTCTCCAATGCTGATGTAAGGAACGGCTGTCTCCTTGTAGACTGCGTAGTCTTCCTCACCGTTGACAGTGATAAGCTTACCTTCGACGAAGAACTTCAGTTTCTGGTGCAGCGACGAAGGAACAGCGCCGGCGGCGTGAATCCATGGTCTCCCGAGCAAGAGACTGAAAGCATTGGGTATCTCGAGGATCTGAAAGGTGACAGAGAATGAGCAAGGACCCACATCGATCAGGAGATCGATTTCTCCATTCACTTCTCTCCTAGAGCCATCAAAGGCTCGAACAGTGGTCTTGCTTGCACGGATGCGGCTCATGTCCACGTTCATCTGTTTCAGTGTGGAGACGGGGCAAACGTTGAGAGCAGAGCCGTTGTCGATCATGACTCGACCAACAATGTGATTGTTGCACTTACAGACTATGTGCAATGCCCGTAAGTGTTCCTGACCTTCGGATGGAAGCTCATCATCTGCAAAGGATATCTGATTCGAGAAGATTGAACTAACAGTCTGCTCGATATTATCCGGTGCCGTGTCTTTTGGGACTTGTGCCGCGGTGAGGACTTTCAACAAAGCATTCCGATGCGGCTCGGAGCTCAAAAGCAACGCGAGGAGCGAGATATGGGCGGGTGACTTGCCCATTTGCTCCACCACTTTGTACTCACTTGCCTTGATCACTTTCATGAAAGCTTCCGCTTCTTGATCGGTGACCTTCTTTGTAAAGACTGGCACGGCTTCTGGAACGGCTGAGGATGTAATAACAGGGGCTTTCCCTTTGTCTGTAGACTCTGGACCCTGATAAACTCGTCCTGAGCGCGTGATGCCCATCGCACTCATCTCATGCTCCATGTTGGCAACCTCATTCCCATAATCCCAGGGAACTCGACGGTCTTGGTATGGCTCCTTCGCAAGAACCTCGATAACGAATGGGACGTCAGATGTAAATGCATCATTTGTCGGAGCATAATTGACAATAAAGGGAATTGAGGTCTTCTGCGCGTCTTCTTCCTCTTTGATAGAAGCGATGCTGATCATGTTGATAGAAGGTCCTGAACCTGATCCATGATCGGGGAGAGGGTTTGCGCGGACATTCGGTGGCTTCACTTCATTAAAGGAGATTTGCCTTGCGTCGATCAACTCCTGAATTTTATTCCGGAGTGTCCAGCAATTGTCGAGGGTATGACCAGGAGCACCCCGATGGAATTCACAGTGTAAGTTCTGATTCTGCACTGCGGGGTCAAAGTTGGGACCAGGCGCTTCTGTTCTGATCTTGTTGCCTGCAAGAAGCTGCCTGAATATGTGAGAGAGAGGGGCTGGTAAAGTGGTGTACTGCTTGCGTGGACGCGGTTGTGCAACTTTGTCCTGATAAGTTTTGGGGGCTGGAGCACGTTGAACCAACTGAAGAGATCTCGAAGCCGGGGGTCTACCTTGTTGAGCCTGAGCAGGAATATGCTGTTGCGGAAGTTGCGACTGGATAACAGTTGGCGGGGTTGGGAAATAAGCCTGCGATGTTTGGTAGGGCTGCACATAATGCACGGGATGTGCATATGCCTGGGGAGTCTGTAATGCAGGAGTATAGTCCACCGAAATCGGCTGTGAAGCCTGATATCCGGAGTTGACGGCGCCAATAGTCATGTCTTTGCTTCTCCTGGAGGTTCCAACAGTCTGCTTCTTTGACATCTCTCCATCCTTCTTCTTTGATGGGCCTTCGATTCTTCCTAACTTAACACCCATGTCAAGCTTCTTTCCTGCCTCGATCAAGTCCGAGAAGGAGGAAGTATGAGCCAGGAGATGTGAGTAATACGCGCCTCTCAGTGTGGAGTGGAACAGCTGAACTTGTTGTCGCTCAGTGATTGGAGGAATGTGCTTTGCTGTTCTTCCTCTCCATTCCGTTGCGTATGCTTCGAAAGCTTGACCCTCCTTCATCTCTGTCATGCTGAGATCGAGAAGGGTAGGAGGTGTTTCCGCACAAAATCGATACTGGTCGAGGAACTTCCGAGAAAGATCTGTCCATGTATGGACATCGCCGACTTTCAGGGTCATAAACCAATCTAGCGCCGATCCCAAAAGACTATCTTGGAAAGTCTGAATGACGAATTCCTCATAATCCCAGTATGAGAGCATTTTGCTCTGATAATGACGGAGATGATGCCGAGGGTCTCTGGTCCCATCATATCTTTTGAACTCTGGAATTTTGATCTTAGGGGGCAGCCGCATGCCTGGAAAGAGATTCCAGTCACTGTCACTGAAATCGAAACGGGGGTTGCCTACTTGGAGGGCTCGAATGGTTTCCTCCATTCTCTTTATTCTCCTCTCCTGTTCATTCTCCGCTTCGAGAGGAACGTTTGTCGGTAGAGCTGGAGGGGCAGCCTGAGTAGGCGTGCCCGGTTCAGTGGGAGGAATGTTTAGGGGCGGTGGAGCAGGGTAAGAAAAGCTTATTTGGGGTTGTGGAGTTTGGAAAGGAAATTGGTCTGCAGTGGAAACAGGAGCCTGTGCGATCGTGACCGGAGGAACTGTCGGTGGTGGCACAGTATAGATTGGAGGATGCATTGACACGGTTAGCGGTGGCAGCGCATGCATAGTAGAGTCCGTGGATAAGAAAGCTGCTGGTGGCAACGGAACTGCTGTTGGAGCAGGTGGTGGCGGTAAAGGATCATTGATCGGATGGACTGTTGGTGCAAACGCCATTGCCGAGAAAGATGCGTCTTCAGCCTCCGAAGCAAAGGTTGGAGTGACCATTGGATTTGGATCGACAATTGGTCTATGCTCCAGAGGCGGAGTAAAGCTCGATGAGGCCTGATTCTGATTCCTGAGCATGGCCATGAGCTCAGTCATGTTGGTGGCCATGTTGGCCGCCAAGTGGTTCACCATTCCTTCTAACGCAGTAAAACGTGCGGACTCCACAAGGTTGGACGCCGTCTGTACTGTTGGTGGAGGATGTCCGATAGGGACGCCTGAATGCGCTTAGATATGTCCGTGAGCATTACAGGTGATGTAACTTGCGTCAGTGGTGTTTGAGAATGTATCGGCGTTGGCGGAGTATCCTGTTCAAGAATGGCGGGTTGTTGGTCTTCTGCCATCCTTACTCGTGCACGAGTCGGATATCGATGGGACGCCAGTTGTTAGTACCTGTATGCGTAAGTGTATGAGTGTACTTATAGTGCTTTGACTATCTTCAAAATATAAATGACAGTATATGAATGCATGAGGTGCATAAGTTTGAAAATACTAATGCCATTACATCAGTTTGATTCATATTCTATAATTTATAAAGACAGTCTGTTTGAAAAGGAAACATAAACATTAAACCGCCAACTATTACAACCCGTAGCTGAGTGAACGCTGCGTGGGTCCGGTGCGGGGCAAAAGCGTTAACAAACTAAACCTAAGGATGAAAGACCTTGCGAGCTTTTGCCCGCGCTCGGTCCAGCATAGCGCTCAAACGCGCTATCTCCTGTCTTGGTTCGCTATGCGTGCGCGAATCTGAGCCAACTCGCTCTGAAGCTCTCTGTGATCAGTGAGTTCTGCGCGAATATCCACAAGCTCACAACGGAGTCGATCTCGCTCTTCTCTGATGGACTGCAATTCTGTGCGCATGACTCCTTGGACTGAGCTCTCCGCGTCTGGAATGTCTGCATGCGGTGCGTGAGGAATCCGCGGCAAATGTCGTCGACGAACGGGTGTGAGTCCCTGTGGATGGAATTGCGCCACATATGCTACGGTAGCTGAGAAAGCTCGTTCGTCGTCGGTAGGGTGCTCCGGGAAATAGAGCTCTTGAACGGTGCGCGTGTTCCATAAACGTTGAACTTCTCTAATCCGCAGAACCCTATCTGGAAGTAAAGTTATAATATCCGTCCACATGAAGCGGTGTGGAGTGCGATCTGCCTCTCTAGGAATATCCTGTAAGCCGCCAAGTTGTCTGATGACTCGGGCTGGGAAAACAAGTGTGCTCCCTAAGTGACTGATCAGAGGAAGTCCTATGACTGAAGGGCATCCAATGGTCATGGGTCCACCGGGATTCCAGCGAGCAGCCCACAAAAACTGTGCCGGGGTGAGTCTCTTGAAGAACTGGATCCAATCGGTGTAGTCGCGATCGGAGGGCCGAAACACTTGAAGTAGGCGAGCGATGAGCGAACGCTCGTCAGTGATGTAGGAAAAGGGATGTGATGAGCAGAACGGCCTGATGTGTGCGAGGAGCCAAATCTGAAGAAGATGCGGAGCTCCTCTCATTCTACCACGTCGAACCTCTCGTACATAGTCAAGAGACCGAATGGTCTCAGCCAAGACGGCTTCTACATAGCTACGGCCTCCTACCACTTGGAGGATGACTTGGGCAAGTGCCCCGTCTATGAGGTTCGACGAGTGGGGGAATAGGATGGTCCCAAAGATGAGCAAGAGGAACCCGTGACAGGCGTCACGCTGGTACGATTCTCCCCTGGCATTGAGAGAACGAACATGTATGAAGTCTATGAGCCATGTGGTCCTAACGCTATGCTCCCCTCCATGCTGAAGCTCAAGACGAATTTCTTCGTCGCGGAGATCTAAGAGGATGGCGAGTCTACTCTGTATCGTGGCGAACTGGTTGGGCGCCACGATGTCGAGGGTCGGCATGGGTCGCTGAATGAGTGCCGCGTACTCCTCTACTGTGGGAGCTAGCTCTGACCCCTGAAAACTGAATACGGCCCGCTGAGTGTCCCAAAAACTAATAGCAGTTCTGAGTAGGGTCCAGTCAATGGGGGAATCAGCGAGTAATGGCAAGTCTCCTATGATGAGCCGGAGGAATGCACGGTCAACTGGGCGGAATGTATTCCAAAGGCGAGTAATGTCCGCAGATGGCATGATGATGACATCGAGCCTAAGACAGGGATGCGAGCGATCCATCCTTACCTAATGGAGAGATGTTGGTTTAATGTTTATAAACAAACTGATGTAATGTCCTAGGTTGTTTTGAAACATGCATGCAGTGCAGAAAAGTAAAGTATATCTGTATCTATTACAATGTACATCGCTCATTGTAGAAAAACAACAAAAGGCCCGCCTAAAAGAAAACTAGGGGCCGACTCAAAGACCGGACTTTGGGTCGGTTGACGGCATGAGGTTTATTTTGGTCCAGCATGACGGTCCCTGTTTATGCATGGTTTCAGTGTTCTACTGGGAAAACCACTAACTAGGGATGGGGGCTCCCGATTCAAGGGGATCAATTCCTTGAAATCGGGCGAGATTCTTTTCAAGGCCTAAGCGACAGTCGAACCGCGCGCCGTACCCCTACTTCGAACCCCTGTCTAACCTAGCTTCCTAGATTGCCGCTTGTGGGATTTCAAGCGTGGTACCTAAATCCACTAGAATGATGCAATGCGAGTGCAGAAAAGTAAATGTGCAAGAAAAGTAATGTACAAAAAGCGATAAATAAACATGCAAGCAAGCAAACGGATCGAGCCTGAATCCACTAAGTATGTCCCCAGTGAGTCGCCAAGCTGTACGGACCCGAATGTGGACTCTCGTCGGGGCCCGCATTGCGCGCTTTTGGATCGCGCGGCTTGGGAGTGTCCACCTTCCCGTGGGGACGCGTGACGGACACGCGTGAGAGAAGGAGTCGCCACTTATCATTTTACGACCCGTAGGTCGAGGGCGGATAAGTTACCCGAGTCTAGGGGTATGGAACACCTAGTTTGTCGTTAAGGCATTGATCTGTGCGGAACCGGAAAATCCGTGTTCGGGGGTTCATGTTACGTGCGGGCCTATATCCCGCACGCCCTTTCGGTACTCTGGTTTGCTAGGCTTGCATTTTTGTTTTATTTACCGCATGAATTAGGCTGCACTCGGCTCACACGTTTTGACACCGTAACTTCGATGAATTAAACGATGTCGGTGGAGAAGCTGAGAGAGAAGTAACCCGTGTGTCGGGGAATTGGTTCACAATCTTGCGTTACAGTTCATCGAACCATGGAGGTTGAATCCCTGCGTGAACCAGAACCGCGAGTTCTTGGATTTACTTGTATCTGGGCAAGCATTAGACCGATTCGATTAATTCGACTCTCGGACCGTTCGCTCACCGACTGGAATTCTTACAGAATAAATGTACAAAATAAAATCCTTACAATGCTCTCGAAAACAATAAATACAAATTACAAATGGCCGAATTCCAGTCGACTCGCGTTCGGTTATTATTCCACTCTAACTCACCGTGAGTTTAGGGAAAAAGACCGAAGAACTGAAATTCAATGGACGCTCTCACTGAATAGGGCGTTGGACCCTGTGAGTGTTGATTAGGGCGTTGAACCCTGTGCTCGATGATTAGGGTGTTGAACCCTAATATTATTCGGCCTAGGGATCAAGCTCGACCCGTATGGCAAACAAGTGCGGAAAGATAACACGCAACATGTTAATAACAGACAAGGTGTTTTGTATTTACCGAATGTACGTGGATTAACAAGTTTATTAATCCAAAAGTGTTTTTGCAAGCAAATGCCATATGCTAAGCAATCAAACACGTGCCAATGTTTTAGTATTCTGCTTTTGTTGGAAATTTGGAAAAGAGAATCGAATATCATGTGTGTAGATTGCTTTTATAGTGATTCGGTGTTGTGACACTGAATTACCACTGAATTGATCCAAACTTGTATTTTGACTCTAGATTTGGAACCTAGAGTTCCGCCTAACCATTTTCTAGGATTTGGTTAAGTCGAGTGAAATGATTAGTCCGATAACTGTATTTTGATACAGAATACCCAACTGACATCTTAAACTGCGCTAGGATGTCGGCGAATCACGAAATGATGTTCTTGCCCTTGATTTGAAAATTTGTTTTCAGAAAAGGAGAACAACACAATAAGGATTTGAAAGTATGAGGGTTTTGAAAAGGGCATTAACACCGTTTTGTAATTCGTCGACGCGAGTTACAAATTAATGTCCAATTCGTGCAAAGTTATTTAAATGGAATGAATTAACCGTGTGAACGTCCCGATTAACCCGTTCGTGGAATTAATGCTTAAGGTTATTGCCGAATACTTTAATTGTGAAAACGATTCGTGATTCGGCGACCAACACGAATCCGTAAGGATCGAGGATATTTGGTCCAATGACCGAAACTACCCTCGTAACCGAATGGACCCGAATGAGTCAACGATACCCGAATCCATGCATGTTTTGTTTTGAAAAGACATGTAATCGATGTTTTAACATGGGAATCGTGGAAATATCGAAATTACACTTTCGTACAATCCGAGAAATGAATTAAACTCGAAATAAGGAAATCATTCTTGATCCAAAAAGGGCCAAGAAGCCCTCGGCTTCACCTTGTCAAAGATGGCCGAATACTCTCATGGCTCGATTCAAATCACAAAGAATTTCCTTGTCTTGGTTTAATCATTTTTCGCATGCTCAAACATCAAACATCATGAATAACACGTTTTTGACAAAAGCCGGTATTACCATGATTTGATTAACTCATTTAAACATGCAAACATTCACAAACATGTTATTTAAGGAATCGATAAAATAATACCGGCTTCATGCAGCAAGAACAACAAAATAAACTCGGAAAATAACTTGGATCGGGCTAAGGAGACCAATCTTAACCCGAAAGAGCAACTCAAGTCTCGGCCATCCCATTTAGAGACTTGGCCGTGAGCTCACTTGCCATTTCCGGGTCGGGATGGTCTTCCAAACAACAATCCAAACCTTTTTCCGACATGCTAGCAAGTTATAAGGTAATACACATGCATAATATAACATAAAATTGCATAAAAGTTAAGTCTTGCAAGTTAAGTATGCATAAAATACCATAGTACTCCATAGCCATGCAAAAATATAAAAAGCCCTAACTCCTCTAAGTCAAGAGTGATTTACCTAGCCTCGGGATACGAGGAAAGAGTCGGGGAAGTGTTCGAGAGTCGGGTGACTCGGTTGAACGCTTGGAAGGATGCTCGGGTGCAAAGGATGCACGTTCGGGGAGCTAGGTGCACGGGGAATGCGGCTGGAATGCACGGGAGGCGCGCGGCGGGCGCAGGCGCGGGGCAGGCGCGCGGGCGTGGCGCGCGGGTCGCGCGGCGTGCGCGTGGGCGCGGGCCGTCGCGCGGTCGTGCGCGTGCTTGTTTCGCGGCTCTCGCTCTGGCGGGTCACTATTCACCCGAGAGTAGCGATTTCACCCGAAATGCACTATTTGACCTGAAACAATAATTTAAAAGACTTTCAAATGGAAAAACCAATTTCACCAATGAACTCCATGGGTCCAAAATGAGTGGGATATGAAGTTTGAGAAATTTTGAGCTTAAGTCGGGATGATGAACATCGGCTTCCGACTTAAGAACTCAAGGCTCTCTTTTGATCTTTTCGGTTTTCTTTTCTCTTCCTTCTAAGTGCTGAAGTTTTCTGGTTCTTGAGTGTTCTTGGCTATGGAGTTTGAGAGGATTTCTTGAAAGAGAAAGGTTGGAGAGAGTGTGTAAGAGGAGAAGTGATTATCTTAATCACTTTTGGGCCATTTATAGGCAAAGCTAATGACACAATTAGCAAAAGCAAGTGCTCTTAACCCCCATGCTTAGAAAATATCAAGCCTCATCCTCTTCCATTGCATTAATGAAGAAGATTAAGACATTGATGAGCATTGATGAGCATTGATGGAGGCTTGAGTGTTGTCTTCAAACTCTTGGATATTTTCAAGCAAGAGTGCAAGTTGGCTTCTTGCATTGAAGAAGAGAGAAGCTTCTAGAGTAAAGGGTGACTCATCTTGAATAGCCCGTGGGTCCCACGACCGAAGAGGAGAAACCGGGAAAAAGCTCGGGTCTCGATTGATCGCGCATTCGAAGTTCGTGGTTTGAATTGAACGTCGAATTATCGATATACGCGAGGAAATGGATTTAATGAGTCCGAGATTGGCATTTTCCGTGAGAAATTGCCAAATGTCTGTATGAGGCTTGGAAGCCGTTTTTGCTCCTTTTATGCATTCAGAGCGAGGTTACCCACTTCTGACAGCATATCTTGTATCTGCATCCCACGTCGTCATTTTGACATAAATTGTCAATTACGTGGGCCCTTGTCCCTTAAGCCGGTAAATACAAATATGGAGCCGGAGATGTCCTAGGAGGCCGAAACTGGATTTCTCAGATTGCTTTCTGAGTTTCTTGGGCGATCCGGAGATTACTGCGATCTCTGTTTGCTGAGATTGGGTCTCTAAGGATATGAAAAGTGCATCTAAGACCCTTAAAGCACTGCTCGAGGGGTCTAGATGAGTTGTGTGATTCATTCCGACAATTCCACATTGAGCCTTGAGAAGGCTAGCATTGTGTAAGGTAAGCATCCGGCGTCAAGTTTCCCCAAAGAGGACCTCCGGATATGGATTTTCACTGAAAATGGCCTTTTGTGCCCCTCGGAGGTTACTCGGGAAACCGTGAAGGGTTTTGCTGTCTGTTTTGCCCAATTGCGAATGTCCGCTGGAGTTTTCAGGGCAATGTAGTGTGAACTTCGTTTGCCGTAATTCCATCAGACCAGTCTCCGGTTACGCTCTTCCGAAGAAGGGTATGCCCGTTTTGTCATTCGGAAGTCATTCAGAGTGTCTGTATGGCTTCTAAAAGACAATATGAAGCATTGCTCGTGCTCTGTATGATTGAGGGGCATGGCCGCATCTGATATTTGGAATTAACTTTTCTTCGAGAAACCGGCATTTTTGGACTTCCACTGAAAAGTTGTCTGTATACAGAAAGTTGTTCTGTATAGAGCAGATGATTTGCAAAATGCCTTTGGGGACACTTTTCATCTGTTTGGCATTGGAGTGGATTTTTGGGTCCAATATTGGCTGTCTTCCGATGATCGAGCGAACTATCGGAAAATAGAACTGTCCGTGTGATATACTGAAAATGCCGGTTTTGGATATTGCTGAGCTCTCTAGTCACTCTATTACCCTTTGGTGACCCCTGGAGTCCTTCTGTCATATGCATGTGTCATTTGCCCGATTTTGCCGACTTGAGGATGAATAGTGATTTTCTGCTCTGTTAAGTCGTTTTTCTGTATTCTGCTCAGGTTGTGGCTTGGATCATTGCTGATATCATCGTTTGGAAAGGTGAGCCAAAATGGGGTGCTGACAGTGTTTTCACTCAACACACGTGGCTTTTAAACCTCTAATATTCTCCACCGCTCTTGCCCTTTTTTCACTCGACAATCTCTTCATTCTTTTGGACTAAACAAACAACTCCAAATTTTCCGGCAACAATTCACCAAGAACTCATCGAGGAAAATTAATAGTCAAGGAAATTTCAGAAGAAAAGAAAACAAGAGAAAAAGCACCAGAATAAGTATATCAGAATTTTATAGACATTCTGGAATCAGAATCAATGTAGATCACAAAGAAGGGAATAACACCTTTAGAATGGTCTGAGGTACCAATTGGATCAAATTGACAACGCTGTCTTCGTTCTTTTTTTTCGATCTTTTTTTTTTTTCAGCTCGTGATTTTTTTTTATGGCCGAACATTTTTTCAGCTCTTTTTTTTTGCTGGCTAACAATCCACAAATACAAACTCGATGAAGCGAAACTCCATGCAAATTGAAACAAAAAAAAAAAGATAGGATAAACCCGATTTGGAGCCTGATGCTCTGATACCAATAATGC